>NW_026111462.1:300000-482500 GCF_024679095.1 Eriocheir sinensis | reverse complement strand
ACTCGGCTGGTTTATCTTACTTCCCTTAATATCGGACAACAAAAGTACAGACTCCACAGCCGATTCATCATATATGGGGAACAAGTTACGCGTGAGGCGGCTTTCACACAAAAATAGGAAGGATTGTAAGTGAGCGCAGACCCCACCCCTAAACACACGCACACAATATTTCTTTAACAATCTCACAATAAAAAAAACTTCCTTTGTGATGATATATAACAGTGATGACGATAGTGCTAATACTGAATGTTTGGTTGTGTGGTGTTGTCGGTGATGTTGGTGTTGGTTATTAAGGTCATAGTGGTGGTGGTAGTGATGGTAGTGGTGGTGGTGGTGGCTGTGCGAAGGAGGGGCTGGGGAGGCAATGAAGAGACGGTTGTGACGGTTGAAATTTGAGACCTGATGGCTTGTGGTGCGTGTGGCAGTAATAGTGGTGCTGGTTTTGGTGGTGATTGTGGTGATTTTGGCGGAAGTGGTGGTGATCGCGGAGGCAGTTCAGTTCGTCGGTGGTTCAGGTCGTCTTGCTGACTTAAACAAAGGTCGTCATTAGGGTAACGACTTAAATTTTTCTTGACTCCTGCCTGTAGCTTCGTTCCACAGTTTCTCTCTCTCTCTCTTAGAAGACAAAAATAAGACTACGAACTCTACGGATGTGATGTGCCATATTTCTCTCTCTCTCTCATATAAGTTTTCCATAGCTCCTTTATATCCTGTTACCCTTTTGTTTCTTTTACTTTTCGCACGCCCATAACTGTCCTGAACCTCCTCCTAATCGATTCCCACAAGTAACTCATTTCCTTTAATTTTAATCCATCTGAAATTTACTACGACATTAGGAAGATAAGATTTCAACGCATGTATGTTAGTATTTTTCTCATATTTTTTTAAGTGTACTGGGTTTCCTGGCATTAAATTAAAATACATTATAGTATTTCCTTACACATCTCATAACGAGTGGTATTTATTTGCTTTGGTTCTTCCGACCTGTTTATTTATTACATCCGCTTGTTTTTTTGCTTTCATTTGCGTCGATAAACATTCCCCCTGCGGCCCGTATCTGCTCCCCCCCCCCTGATCCCGCCCCCCTTCCGACCCACCAGCCAGCGGTGTATCAGCCTCGTGGCTCTATGACATTGATTTATCGGCGTGTTTTTTCCCTCCAAGTGTATTTTGCTGTCTCAGGTTTATCTCCGTTCCTATCATTAGAGAAGAGGAAGTGTTTTTTTCTTCTCTGCACTATGCCTGAGGCCTATCTGGAATTCGGAATAAAATGCAGTATATATGTAGCGCTGCGTGTATTAAAGGATTAATTAACCAGGTAGGGCCCTTGACCCCAGATTCAGATAATTAAGCCTCAATTAACTTAGGAAAAAAGAAGACATTTTCATTTTTCATCGTAATCTTCAGCATTTTTATGGACTATTGTTTCACGCGAAAAGTTACCAATATCAATGGGTGCCTATTGACGTTTTGAAGTATTCTTATGTACAGATATCTTCACGCTTTTCAGCTCATGATTAGGGGCCCTGGTACTCGATAACGCATATATGTACTGGCGTGGCCAGCTTCCTCGAGGTTAGGCGCTCTCTATCGTGTCCGCCAGTTTACGCCAAGACCTCGAACAAAGAATCAAAACACAGCTACTCTAGGTAAAAAGATGTTATCAATATCGAAGAAAACGCTGGGCATGAGGGACGAGTACAAATCTAATTGCAGAATTTCAAACCATCCAGGAAGTTAACTTGTTGAACGTCTTGTCGAGAGAAAGGGGAGGAATGTGTAAAGGAAGATGATCAAAATGTGTAAGTTGAGTAAGAGGTCATAAGGTTATGGACGAGGTGCAAATCGAATAGAAGGAAAGAGGTGGTTGTGAGTGGCATGGGTGGAGCAGCGAAGATAAGAGGCAAATGGAGGAAAAGGAGAAGGACGAAGAGGAGGAGTCGATGCGGAGAGAGAAGCAGCAGAGGTTAGTAATTAATTTGGGAGACGTTCACTCCTTCCTTCCTTCCTGCCGTCCTGAGATCGATGGCGAGGCATTACTTCGAGGCGGACCCACGGCTGGACTGCAACCAAGCCGCTAATTGCAGACATTTCAACAATTATATTATTGATTTTGCGATTACTCTCTGTAATTACTTTTACTACTTCAATTTATTTTCTGTCGTCACTGCACTTACGGTAAAAATAACTCACTCCCCACATTATTACTATATTACTCTTATCATTGTTATTTATGTCGCTTTTTAATTTCATTTTATGCACTGTTGCAATGAGAAAATAGTACGGTGACATATATTTGCTAATTTAAAACTTATCACCATTATTACTTATTATTATTATTATTATTATTATTATTATTTATTATTATTATTATTATTATTATTATTACTATTTTCATTACTGTGATTAATGATATTATAGTTAATGTTGCCTTTTTTTCTTGTTGTTTGTTGTTTTAATAAGTATATATTGCAATACAATAATACAAAAATATATAACTATCATTATTATCGTTATAATTAGTTATTCTAATATTTCCTTTGCATATCAATTCGGTTAAAAATATTGTTACTACTGCTACTGTTTTGTTACAATTAGTAAGGCCTCTCCTCCTCCTCCTCCTCCTCCTCTTACTACTATTACTACTACCAGTACTTCTACTACTACTACTACCACTACTAATAGTACTACTACAACTACTACAACTACTACTACTACTACTCTTGCTGCTGCTGTTGCTGCTACATTGCTGCCGCTACTAGTGTTCTTATTAAAACTACAACTACTCCTACAAATAGTACTAAGGATAATAAATGAACAAATAAATAAACAAAAACCACTTCCAGCTAAAAGCAGGATCCACACGTCAACACGGCAGGAAGTTGAGGGAACCACCCCGCCACTTAACGGAGGAAACGACTGCTGAAAAAACGTACGATGGTGGTGGCAGGGTGGTGAAAATAATAATGAGAAAGCAATAAAAGTAATGTTACAGATAATAATAATAATAATAATAATAATAATAATAATAATAATAATAATAATAATAATAATAATAATAATAATAATAATAATAATAATAATAATAATAATAATAATAATAATAATAATAATAATAATAATAATAATAATAATAATAATAACAACAACTATCACAGTATTTAACTACTAAGAAGATAAATGAATAATATTAACATTAACAATTATATTTTTAATGATTATCTCCTCTTTTCTTGTCGATCAGGAGGTAAAAACGATTTTAATAAATACGAAGGGTACAAGAATGTTGCTATCAGTAATTTGAATCAGTGAAGGAAATAGCTAATAAAATGAAATAAAATCCAGCTCAGACTCCTACAAAGAGCTGTGAAAACAATATCAGGGGTCCCAGAGATGCTATAATTCGCTTTTCACATCGTAATTCTCCACGCATCCCTTTTCCTTCCTTCATGAATATATAACTTCGAAATTGCAACACACACACACACACACACACACACACACACACACACACACACTGGATATGACCAGTTGACAACCACTTCTTCCCGCGCCATCCGACAGTATCCTGCACTCTAATTAATCAATAGAGTATCAAGTCTTTCTTTTCAATTTTCTGCCACGTTTGAAGGAAAGGAAGATGGAGATGAAGAAAACCGTCTATTTTTTTATTTATTTCCTATTGCCAGATCTACATTTACCTGCTGCTCTGCTCATCTTTCTCGACAATATTTAGTCATCGAATCTCAAAAAAAAAAACGTAAGAGGAAACCTACACCTTCACTCTCCTTCTTCCTTCACCTTCTATTATATCGATGTCAGAACGTTTTCTTTTCAATTAATCTCTTTAGCTCCGTCACGTTCTCACTTCAAATTTATCACGAAAGGTTCTTTCCTTCCACATTTCTTCCTTTTCATTTATCTCAAGTCCTTTTCCTGTGTGTGTGTGTGTGTGTGTGTGTGTGTGTGTGTGTGTGTGTGTGTGTGTGTGTGTGTGTGTGTGTGTGTCTGCAATGTCTCTGAGGACAATCTCGATGATGATATTAAGTCCTGAAATTGTTGTGACACAGTGGGATTGTGAGTCTCTCTCTCTCTCTCTCTCTCTCTCAATCCAATAATACAATAATGGAGTTGTGTTCGGTATATGTTGGTTCCACTGGAATTCAATAAATCTGAAATTCTGAATGTGTCGATGTTTTGCTGCGACTGATCACTTCACCCAAAACACTGGAGCGGGAGGAAGGACGGATACAGACTGGTCAGGACTGATCAGGTAGAAAAGGTGGAAGAGCACAAAGGAAGAAGCAAAGAAAGTGAAAAATATGATATAATTGAGTCAAGAAGTAGATTCCAGTAAGAAGAACCATTATCTCGGAAGCAAGACGTTTGTAGGAAACACTCATCCTGTAAATTGTCACGCGCAGTCCTTCCAAGGAAACAATACCAGTAACAGCAACCTCCTCCTCTTTCTCCGCCTCCTCCTGCGCATCTCTTCAGTTAATATGTACACTATACAGTAATCTTTCCCAGAATTAATTTATATTTTAGAAAGTACCAGTGTGTGTGTGTGTGTGTGTGTGTGTGTGTGTGTGTGTGTGTGTGTGTGTGTAATCGTTGTACAAAACTGGCTACAATTCTGGGAACAATATTTGCATTTTTTTCCAAAGCGATTAAAGAGAATGAAGCAGATGGTTCTAAAATAGAATAAAAGCGACAATATTAATGGACTTTTTATCACTTGTAAACATTAAACGTTCCGAAATTAGTGTGATGAATGCTTTTATTCATGACATAATTCATTTGACGTCTAAATTAAAATGCATTTGCCGGTAACACAGATAGAAAAAATAAATGTCATGTCAACACCGAAAAAGAAATACAGACAGTTGTTATAACACTTTTATTTTATCAAGATGCACTTCCTCATCACACATACTCTTCTACTGAGAACACTTGGACGCAGACATTGCAAGGGAATACTTTTGCGTCCTTGGCCAACCCTGCATTGTTGACTTTATTAAAAATGGACGCTGACATTCCTATTAAAAATATTACATGACACGAAGAACAAAGCAAAACTAAGCTATCACATTCCGTCTCTTAATTACTGTCTACGAAATAACATTACTCGCTAAAAGAGTTAGGCGCTGGGGAGCTGAGTGACGTCGTGTTGGATCAACGCAACCACTCCCACAAACGGGTGCGCAGACACACACACACACACACACACACACACACACACACACTTTGGGAAAACACTTGAGGAAACGCAGATCTAGGATGGATTGAGAGAAACATCGCAAAGAGGGAAGAAAAGAGACACGGAGAGGCTGTGAGAAAAGAGAGTGTGATAATCTCATTATAAACTCGTCATAAGAAAAAAGTCGACATGAACCCAACATATGGCGAGCAAGAAGAAAACGAAGATGAGAAAGAAATGGAGAACAAGGATGAATAGGAGGAGGAAAATCTTTAACGAGGAACGAAGTAAGAACGGAATTGACATGGAATGGGGAGCAAAGTCAGACAAGAGAAACGTCTTATCTAGTTTTGGAAAGGCGAGAAAGAGAAGAGGGTGGTAAAGAAATGGAGTACTGAGCTGACTATAGTAATGTTGCACGTGAGGAGGGAGTGAAGTGTGTGGTGAGGTCAAAAGGTCAAACAGGCCCATGGAACAGCAACACAAACATCGCAGCACCTCCATAGCGGCCAGAACAACAAGCTGATGCATCACAAAAAAAAGTAAAATACGGTAAAGGAAAGCTGCCTCGTTTATCAAAGAACGGACGAGGGAGGACAAACAGATACGGTAAAAACAGGTGACCAGCCAGATAACGCACGGGGCCGTTTGAGGCAGGGAGGAGGAGGAGGAGGAGGAGGAGGAGAAGGAGGAGGAGGAGGAGGAGGAGGAGGAGGAAAAGAAGGAGGCGAGAGGAGAAAGATAACATAACACAATTTAATATTTTTTGGCAGCACACACACACACACACACACACACACACACACACACACACACACACACACACACACACACACACACACGGACACACAAAAAGAAACAATTATTTCCCAAACTCTCCAAACTTTTGAAATCAAGACCAACTTTTCCCTCTGAGCTACAGGCACAAGCAGACCACGGACGACAAAACAATACGGCTGAGGAGAAAACAGAGGGAGCAACAGTGTAAAGAGAAGACAGGCAAATTATTGATATCAAGGATGTTCGTAAAGTTATGATGACGCTTTAATCCTTGAAATAGGGAAACAAAAACACCAGAAAGACACCAGAAAAGCACACTACAGGGACCAGCACCTCGCCGTCCCCTTTACAAGAACGGATGGCTTCCTCGGCTCCTCTATTCCAGGCACACCATAAACTCAGCAGTCGACGTTAACGCAACACATGGCGCGTAAAAAAAGTGAAGATGGGAGAGAAAGGAAAGTAACAATGAGAAGGAAGAAATACAGTAATGAGGATACAAGTAGGAATATTGCGTGAGAGGAGCATGAGGAGTTACATAGATAGTCTAGATATATAGTTACATAGTTGTTCGATGCTATTGGCGCAGATACACCATAGTTCACCGTTTTCATAAGTTTGGGTGTGCTTAGAGTACCTGGATCAGACTTGTAAATACCACTTAATATTCATTTTAGTTCATAGTATATTTGCAAGTGCTAAAGATTGGATCTCGCTTCACTGCTGAATCTTTTGGCTTTGCATTTATCAATGTTTACGACATTTTCAATGTGTATATTTACAATAAATTACGAGAGAGAGAGAGAGAGAGAGAGAGAGAGAGAGAGAGAGAGAGAGAGAGAGAGAGAGAGAGAGAGAGAGAGACAGAGAGAGAGAGAGAGAGAGAGAGAGAGAGAGAGAGAGAGAGAGAGAGAGAGAGATAGAGAGAGAGAGAGAGAGAGAGAGAGAGAGAGAGAGAGAGAGAGAGAGAGAGAGAGAGAGAGAGAGAGAGAGAGAGAGAGAGAGAGAGAGAGAGAGAGAGAGAGAGAGAGAGAGAGAGAGAGAGAGAGAGAGAGAGAGAGAGAGAGAGAGAGAGGTGCATTACATTCTACCCATTTGAAGTTTCTGCAACAGCGCATAAAATTTTAAAATGTTGGTTTGGTGGTGGTAATGGTGGTGGTGGTGGTGGTGATAACCCAAAGAAAGGTGGTGCTGGTGGTGATGGTGGTGGTGACTTAGCTGTAATGGTGGTAGTGGTGGTGGGGGAGGGTGTTGGTAGTGGTAGTTACCTGGTAAAGGCGTTGGGGTGGTGATGGTGGTGACTTAGCTGTGATGGTGGTAGTGGTGGTGGTCGTAGTGGTATCTGTGGTGCTGGTAGTTGTAGGAGGTGACTGCCATTTGTGGAAGTGGTAGTGGTGGTGATAGTGGTGGTTGTGGTTGTGGTGGTGGTGGTGGTGGTGGTAGTGGACGTTGGTGACTGTCATTTGTGAAAGTAGTGGTGATGGTAATTGTGGTGGAGGTTGTGGTGGTAGTGGTAGGGCTGGTGGCAGGGGTGGTGGTGGTTGTAGTGGTGGTGGTGGTGGTGGTGGAGGTAGAAGCAGGTGAGTGTCATTTTTGTAAGCATTGGTGGTGGTAATGGTGGTGGATTTGGCGGTGGCTGTGGTGGTGGTATTGGTGGTCGTGGTGTGCTGGTTATTATGGTGGTGGTCAAGGATGGATGAGGCCCTGGGTCGCGCGGCTTGAGGTCTCGCTGGCACCCTGTCCGCCAACATTGAAGGGGCAAGAAGGAGGCTGACGGCCGGGAGGAATGTTTAATTTAACCTCCTTGGGATTGGCTGGATTGAAATGTTTTGTCCTTGGTTTTTAGTCTTTCCTCTGTATGTAGGTGACCAAGCTGAACAAACAACCACACCAAATCAGGCAGGTAGGCAGGTACTTAAATAGTTAGTTAATAGCTAGTCAGACAGCTAGGAAGAGTTAGCTGGTTAGATATTCAGTTAGATAGTTACTTAGTTTTTTTTTCAGTATTTTGTGTTTATCATATTTTGTTGTGTTGATCCCTTTTTTTTTTGTTTATTATTAGTTCATTCTCTTTAGTCGTCTGTTTTACGATTCATTTATTTGTTATTTCGCTCGTATTAAATAGATGAATGAGAGGAAATGTCCGGAGGGGGAAATGTTCAAAAGGGAATATGTTAAGGGGGGAGTATGTCCGGCACCCACTACTACTATTACTACTACTACTACTACTACTACTACTACTTCTACTATTACTTTTACTACCACTACCACTGTACTACTATACTACTACTACCACTACTGCTTCTACTACTACTATTACTAAACTATTTGCTACATGGTAAAGCCAACATTTGATATCGTTTGTCTTATGTAAAATCTGAAGCGGTCTTCGTAGCCACGCATGAAGGCAGGGCCGTATACCTCACAGTCCATCGGGGATCCTCCACTAATACCCGAGGGGTCCCCCGTTAAATGTAAATGTTCGTGGGTCTTGTAAGCGGGAAAAAGCTTCATAAAACTACATGCATTCATCTAAAACAGTATATTCCAAAATAGAGCATAAAATTTAGTAAGTTTTTCAACTCGGTCAAACATGCGCCCATTTGCTTAACTATAAAGGAATAGATAAAATATTCTTAATTCTTTTGAATGGCAACTATTCGCAAATAAATCTTGATAAGTAAGAAAATATAATGCACTCTTAGCCATGGGTCGTTAGATCAATATTGATTTGTTAAACATGCAGGCAGGAATTGGTTTGCTAATAGAATGGTAGACGAATGGAAGAGACTTGGCAGTCGTGCATGTGGTGAATTTCACTGTGATAGGCACACTATTATTAATAGGTAAGGTAAATTCATTAATAGGATAATAGTTTTATTGTAAAGGTTTTCATTGATAAGATAAGAAATACAGCTGGAGCTCCTCCCCTGAAGGTGAAATAAGAGCGACGGTCACTAAAGGAAGTCTCGCTCCCCGGGAGTGTGGCTCACGATGTGGCTCGCGCCTGCGCCGGGGCTCACTGGTGAGTGTGTTACCAGGCTGCTTAGTGAAGCAAGACAATGTACACAACGACAGCACAGATGGCCGTGACGTCCAGGAAGGCATCATCCTCATCAGACCAGTCATTACCGGTTATCAATTCGAGGGCTTCCCATGGATCCTCATCCTCATCAGACCAGTCATCACTGGTTATCAATTCGAGGGCTTCCCATGAATCATCATCCTCATCAGACCAGTCATTACTGGTTATCAATTCGAGAGCTTCCCATGGATCATCATCCTCATCAGACCAGTCATTACTGGTTATCAATTTGAGGGCATCCCATGGATCATCCTCCTCATCGGTGATGGCGGCCACCGATTCGGCGGATGCCCATGGATCATCATCCTCATCAGACCAGTCATTACTGGTTATCAATTCGAGGGCATCCCATGGATCATCATCCTCATCAGACCAGTCATTACTGGTTATCAATTCGAGGGCATCCCATGGATCATCATCCTCATCAGACCAGTCATTACTGGTTATCAATTCGAGGGCATCCCATGGATCATCATCCTCATCAGACCAGTCATTACTGGTTATCAATTCGAGGGCATCCCATGGATCATCATCCTCATCAGACCAGTCATTACTGGTTATCAATTCGAGGGCGTCCCATGCAGCATCATCCTCATCAGACCAGTCATTACTGGTTATCAATTCGAGGGCGTCCCATGCAGCATCATCCTCATCGGTGATGGCGGTCACCGATTCGGCGGATGCCCATGGATCATCACCCTCATCAGACGAGTCATCACGGGTCATTGCTTCAAAGGCTGGCCATGGATCATCACCCTCATCAGACGAGTCATCACGGGTCGTCACTTCAAGGAGTGCCAATGGAACATCACCCTCATCAGACGAGTCATTACGGGTCATTGCTTCAAAGGCTGGCCATGGATCATCACCCTCATCAGACGAGTCATCACGGGTCGTCACTTCAAAGAGTGCCAATGGAACATCACCCTCATCAGACGAGTCATTACGGGTCATTGCTTCAAAGGCTGGCCATGGATCATCAGCTTCATCAGACGAGTCATCACGGGTCGTCACTTCAAGGAGTGCCATTGGAACATCACCCTCATCAGACGAGTCATCACGGGTCATTGCTTCAAAGGCTGGCCATGGATCATCAGCTTCAACAGACGAGTCATCACGGGTCGTCACTTCAAGGAGTGCCAATGGAACATCAGCTTCATCAGACGAGTCATCACGGGTCATTGCTTCAAAGGCTGGCCATGGATCATCAGCTTCATCAGACGAGTCATCACGGGTCGTCACTTCAAGGAGTGCCATTGAACATCACCTCATCAGACGAGTCATCACGGGTCGTCACTAAAGGAGTGCCATGGAACACCAGCTTCATCGGTGATGGCGGTCACCACGGCGGGTGCCCATGGATCATCAGCCTCACGGACCAGTCATCACGGGTCATTGCTTCAAAGGCTGCCCATGAATCATCAGCCTCATCGGTGATGGCGGTCACCACCTGGCGGGTGCCCATGGATCATCAGCCCCCACGGACCAGTCATCACGGGTCATTGCTTCAAAGGCTGCCCATGAATCATCAGCCTCATCGGTGATGGCGGTCACCAATTCGGCGGGTGCCCATGGATCATCAGCCTCCACGGACCAGTCATCACGGGTCATTGCTTCAAAGGCTGCCCATGAATCATCAGCCTCGTCGGTGATGGCGGTCACCAATTCTGGGTGCCCATGGATCATCAGCCCCCACGGACCAGTCATCACGGGTCATTGCTTCAAAGGCTGCCCATGAATCATCAGCCTCGACCACAGCAGCAGAGGTCACCAAGTCTGGGGCTGCCCATGAATCATCAGCCTCCACGGACCAGTCACCACGGGTCATTGCTTCAAAGGCTGCCCATGAATCATCAGCCTCGACCATAGCAACGGAGGTCACCAAGTCTGGGGCTGCCCATGAATCATCAACCTCCACGGACCAGTCATCATGGGTCGTCACTTCAAAGGCTGCCCATGCATCAGCCTCATTGGTCCTGGCCATCCCGTCAGTGGCCGCACGCGGTGCAGGGCTCACCGCCCGGATGGCTTCGCCACACCGCCTCCCGTTGCACCGGAGGCTGGTGAAGGCGGCCCGTCGTCACAGAAGAGAGAGAGTGGAGGCCGCTGATGTTGTCCAGCAGCCAGGCCAGCGGCATGGAAGAGGTGAAGACTGGCTTCCCAAGCGAGGCGCATTGCACCCTGACGGCCGCGTTGCCGTCTTTCTTGCACAGCTTCGCCAAGGCACACGCAGCTCACCTCGGCGTGGCAGCCTTGAATCCCTGCGACGCAAGACCAACCTTCCACGGGGAACTTGACGGAGGCGACCGTACGCCTCCTCTTCAGGCAGCAGGTGGAGTCCTTGCACGAGAGCTTGATGGAGTCCACCAAGGAGGAGCCTCGCTCCAGGGTTACCCACACGTTTAATTTCTGTCGAGATGCAGAGTTTCCCATCGTTGTTTCGATGTGATATAAAAAATTATCCGAATATTTAGGAAATCGGTGTTCGGTAATAAAAGGAGGTGCTATGTCCATGAAGACCGACTGGCCTCCAGCAAATTCTTTCTGCTATAATCTTGCCCAGTCGGCTAAGTAGTGCAGTTCACGCGCCGGATGGCGGGTGACAGGGCTGTTGCTAAACTATAAAGGAATAGATAAAATATTCTTAATTCTTTTGAATGGCAACTATTTCCAAATAAATCTTGATAAGTAAGAAAAAATAACCTTGCTTAACTTTATTTCATGCATAATGCGTGGATAACATGCCTTGGGTTCTTTACACATTAGTTATTTCCCAGTGTGTCGTGTAGGTACTCTTTCACTCCATATCTGTTCCCTTTATCCCGTGTCCGTGCATTGCGTCTTCTTAATTGTAGTTGCCTTTCTTCCTACTACACCCCTGGATTGTTACTAATGAGACCAGAGGACATCCAATACCTACTTGTTTCTACTAGGCTCTTGCCTAGTCGGCTAAGTAGTGCAGTTCACGCGTCGGATGGCGGGTGACAGGGCTGCAGCAACACGCTTCTTCATGTTGTTTAATAAGAACAAACCAAATAAAGGAAAATTCTAATTTTCGAGAGAGAGAGAGAGAGAGAGAGAGAGAGAGAGAGAGAGAGAGAGAGAGAGAGAGAGAGAGAGAGAGAGAGAGAGAGAGAGAGAGAGAGAGAGAGAGAGAGAGAGAGAGAGAGAGAGAGAGAGAGAGAGAGAGAGAGAGAGAGAGAGAGAGAGAGAGAGAGAGAGAGAGAGAGAGAGAGAGTAACAAAGAGGAAGAAGGGAACCACAGTAACAAAGAAATGTAAGGAGACAGCAGTGCAAGTGGGAATAGGGATTATCGGTAGGTGGCAAAACGACCATCTCAGGGCGCCTCCAAGCACACACTCACACACACACACACACACACACACACACACACACACACACACACACACACACACACACACACACAGCCACATCTATGCGCCCTGAGGGGAGGATGAGGGGGCCCCCATTCCGCCATTTAATCGTGCGGCGAGTATATTTACTTATAATTAGCAAGTTAAATGGTTAGTTTAAGATAGTCAAACAATTATAGTTAATTTGTTAGATCGTTAGATGGTTAATTACTCGAAGTTAGTTAGTTAGTTAGCTAGTTAGGTAGGGAGGCACAAGGTTGTGGTGGTGGTGGTGGTGGTGGTGGTGTTGGTGGTGATGGCGGCGGCGGTGGCGGGGGTGACAGAGGACATGCAGGTGGCGGCAGGTGACTGTCTGAAATCGCCTGGCATCACACGAATTTTCTGCCATGCACCGAGCAATTTCAGGCTGAACTGCAATGAAACTCAATAGAGTGTAGAGCCGTTTGTTTTTGTTCAAATTGCCAAATACCCCCACGGCCGCCGCCACAACTGCTCCCCGGGATATCATGGTTTGCCTCGTCACCGCTGCTATTACGGGTCGTCTCTGCCGCAGCTGTCACTGTCGCCGCCACGGATGTCATGTTTGCATCGCCGCCGCCGCCTGAACACCACTTACAGCCCCGCCTCGCTCCATCATGTATCGCTGGCTTCGTTCGGAGTGTCTGATACCACAAGCAAGCTTTCACCAGTTGTCTCATATTGTCATGCTCGGGGGTGACTGCGGAAAACTCGTGACACTTGTGACAGAGACAACACGAGTGACAGTTTCATCTGACGCGAGTATTAAAGAGAATGGATGGTATTTTCCTTCAACTTAGTGGCGACAAGAGCTGATTATTTTGCTTGATCTTATATGGATGGGTACAAAAGGCAGAAAAGAAGACTACAAGAGGCCAGTGAATTGACACATGCCGCAGTTCCAAGTTATTGACCATCTGCTTTCCAAGTCTATAATCTTTTCGTAGAGTATTTCGGCAGCACGTGATAAACATCCATTCAACACAGGGAAAACAGCGGGACAGCCTTGAATGACGATGCTATTATTTCCCCAAGGCAAGATGAAGCTTGATAATGATGAGGTCTAACACACGGCCGCGAATGTTACACGAGAACGTCACGAGGACACTATTCCCTTGCACAACATTATATAGCGCAGTCGACCCTTCGTACCGCCGTCCCATCGTGATTGAGCCCTGACACTTTCCACTGACCTCACGGCGCCACCACTTACCTCTGCCGTCAAAACATGTGGTGCGTGTAATTACAACGTTGGGAAAGTTGGGCAAATATGCATAATGGCTTTGTCGGGCCATGATATTTGTGTTCCTGACCTGATGAACGTGTGTGTGTGTGTGTGTGTGAGTGAGAGAGAGAGAGAGTGAGAGTGAGAGAGAGAGAGAGAGAGAGAGAGAGAGAGAGAGAGAGAGAGAGAGAGAGAGAGAGAGAGAGAGAGAGAGAGAGAGAGAGAGAGAGAGAGAGAGAGAGAGAGAGAGAGAGAGAGAGAGAGAGAGAGAGATACAGGTGAATTACATTATACCCACTTGAGGTTTCGCAACAGCGCATAAAATTCGTAACATTGTTGGTTTGGTGGGGGTAATGGTGGTGGTGGGGGTGGTGGTGATTACCCAAGTAAAGGTGGTGCTGGTGGTGATGGTGGTGGTGACTTAGCTGTAATGGTGGTAGTGGTGGTGGGGGAGGGTGTTGGTAGTGGTAGTTACCTGGTAAAGGCGTTGGGGTGGTGATGGTGGTGACTTAGCTGTGATGGTGGTAGTGGTGGTGGTCGTAGTGGTATCTGTGGTGCTGGTAGTTGTAGGAGGTGACTGCCATTTGTGGAAGTGCCAGTGGTGGTGATAGTGGTGGTTGTGGTTGTGGTGCTGGTGGTGGTGGTGGTAGTGGACGTTGGTGACTGTCATTTGTGAAAGTAGTGGTGATGGTAATTGTGGTGGAGGTTGTGGTGGTAGTGGTAGGGCTGGTGGCAGGGGTGGTGGTGGTTGTAGTGGTGGTGGTGGTGGTGGTGGAGGTAGAAGCAGGTGAGTGTCATTTTGTAAGCATTGGTGGTGGTAATGGTGGTGGATTTGGCGGTGGCTGTGGTGGTGGTATTGGTGGTCGTGGTGTGCTGGTTATTATGGTGGTGGTCAAGGATGGATGAGGCCCTGGGTCGCGCGGCTTGAGGTCTCGCTGGCACCCTGTCCGCCAACATTGAAGGGGCAAGAAGGAGGCTGACGGCCGGGAGGAATGTTTAATTTAACCTCCTTGGGATTGGCCGGATTGAAATGTTTTGTCCTTGGTTTTTAGTCTTTCCTCTGTATGTAGGTGACCAAGCTGAACAAACAACCACACCAAATCAGGCAGGTAGGCAGGTACTTAAATAGTTAGTTAATAGCTAGTCAGACAGCTAGGAAGAGTTAGCTGGTTAGATATTCAGTTAGATAGTTACTTAGTTTTTTTTTCAGTATTTTGTGTTTATCATATTTTGTTGTGTTGATCCCTTTTTTTTTTGTTTATTATTAGTTCATTCTCTTTAGTCGTCTGTTTTACGATTCATTTATTTGTTATTTCGCTCGTATTAAATAGATGAATGAGAGGAAATGTCCGGAGGGGGAAATGTTCAAAAGGGAATATGTTAAGGGGGGAGTATGTCCGGCACCCACTACTACTATTACTACTACTACTACTACTACTACTACTACTTCTACTATTACTTTTACTACCACTACCACTGTACTACTATACTACTACTACCACTACTGTTACTACTACTACTATTACTAAACTATTTGCTACATGGTAAAGCCAACATTTGATATCGTTTGTCTTATGTAAAATCTGAAGCGGTCTTCGTAGCCACGCATGAAGGCAGGGCCGTATACCTCACAGTCCATCGGGGATCCTCCACTAATACCCGAGGGGTCCCCCGTTAAATGTAAATGTTCGTGGGTCTTGTAAGCGGGAAAAAGCTTCATAAAACTACATGCATTCATCTAAAACAGTATATTCCAAAATAGAGCATAAAATTTAGTAAGTTTTTCAACTCGGTCAAACATGCGCCCATTTGCTTAACTATAAAGGAATAGATAAAATATTCTTAATTCTTTTGAATTGCAACTATCCGCAAATAAATCTTGATAAGTAAGAAAATATAATGCACTCTTAGCCATGGGTCGTTAGATCAATATTGATTTGTTAAACATGCAGGCAGGAATTGGTTTGCTAATAGAATGGTAGACGAATGGAAGAGACTTGGCAGTCGTGCATGTGGTGAATTTCACTGTGATAGGCACACTATTATTAATAGGTAAGGTAAATTCATTAATAGGATAATAGTTTTATTGTAAAGGTTTTCATTGATAAGATAAGAAATACATTATTTTATATGTACTTTTATATATATTTTATACGCATTTACATTATTTAATATTTATTTTGAATATATAATTTTATACAAATTCATGGTATTTTATGTGTATTTGTATATATATTTTCATATAAATTTACATTATTCTATGTGTATTTTGTTCATATATTTCATTACAAATTTACCTTATTTTATGTTTATTTTGTATGTGTATTTTGTACATTTATATTTATACACGTTTACTCATACAAATTTATATTATTTTATTGGTATTTTGTTTATTTATTTTGATACGAATTACATGATTATATGTGTATTTTGTACACATTTTTTTATACGTATTTACATTATTTAATGTGTATTTTGTTTATATATTTTCATACAAATTTACGTTATTATATGTGTATTTGTATAAATATTTTGATACCAATTTACTTTATTTCATGTATTTTGTATATATATTTCAATTCAAATTTAGCTTATTTTGTGTGTGTTTTGTATATATTTTCATACAAATTTAATTACTTCTGTGTATTTTTTATATAGTTTTATATAAATTTACGTTATTTTATGTGTATTTTGTATATTTATATTTATACAAATACACATTCTTTTATTGGTATTTTGTTTATTTATTTTGATACGAATTTACATTATTTTATGTGTATTTTGTATACATTTTTATACGTATTTACTTCATTTTATGTGTATTTTGTATATATATATTTATAGAAATCTACGTTATTTTATGTGTATTCGTATACATATTTTGAAAGAAATTTACATTGCTTTATATGTATTTTGCATATCTATTTCAATACAAATTTACCTTATTGTACATATAAAACAATGTAAATTTGTTTCAAAATATATGTACGAATACACATAAAATAACGTAGATTTCTATAAAAATATATATACAAAATACACATAAAATTAAGTAAATACGTATAAAAAAATGTAAACAAAATACACATAAAATAATGTAAATTCGAAACAAAATAAATAAACAAAATACCAATAAAAGAATGTGTATTTGTATAAATATAAATGTACAAAATACACTTACAAAATAAACATAAAATAAGGTAAATTTGTAATGAAATATATGTACAAAATACACATAAAATAATGTAAATTTATATGAAAATATATTTACAAATACACATAAAATACCATGAATTTGTATAAAATTATATACTCAAAATAAATATTAAATAATGTAAATGCGTATAAAATATATATACAAAGTACATATAAAATAATGTAAATTGTATCAATATAAATCAACAAAATACCAATAAAATAATATATATTTGAATGAAAATAGATTTACAAAATACACATAACCTTACTAAAATTTGTATTGAAATATATACAAAATACATAAAATAATTTGAGTTTGAATGATAATAGATATTCAAAATACACATAAAACTAGGTAAATTTTTTTGAAATACATATAGAGAAAAATACACATAGAATAATTAAATTTGTATTAAAATTAATATACAAAATGCATATACAATAAATTTGAATTTGATTATATTAAATGAAATAAATATACAAAATAAACATAAAATAAGGTAAATTTGTAATAAAATATATGTAAGAATACACATAAAATAATATAAATTTGTATGAAAATATATATACAAATACACATAAAATAACATGAATTTGTATAAAATTTGTTTCAAAACATATACGAATACACACATTTTTTTTTTAATTTTTATGAAAATGTACATATAAAATACACATAAAATAATTTAAATACGTAGAAAAATATATATACAAAATACACAAAATAATGTAAATTCGTAAAAAATTATATACACAAAATTCCAATAAAAGAATGTATATTTGTAGGAAAATATATATACAAAAAACAAATAAAATAACTAAAATTTGTATAAAAATATATACAAAAATACACAATAATAATTTAAATTTGTTTGAAAATAGATATGCAAAATACACATAAAGTTAGGCAAATTTGTATTGAAATACATATACAAAACTCACATAAAATAATGTAAATTTATATGAAAATATATAAACAAATACATATAAAATAACGTAAATTTGGATAAAATATATATACAAAATATACATTAAATATTTTAAATATGTATAAAATATATTATATTATATATATTTTTATTGATATTTGCGTTATTTATGTGTATTTTGTATGTTTTCTCATAGAAATTTACATTTTTTTATTGGTATTTTGTCTATTTATTTTGATACGAATTACATGATTATTTGTGTATTTTGTACATTTTTTTTATAAGTATTTACATTATTTAATGTGTATTTTGTTTATATATTTTTATACAAATTTACGTTATTATATGTGTATTTGTATAAGTATTTTGATACAAATTTACATTATTTTATGTATTTTGTATATATTTCAATTCAAATTTAGCTTATTTTATGTGTATTTTGTATATCTATTTATTTTAATACAAAATCAAATATTTTATGTTTTTTGGTATATATATTTTTATAAAAAATGCGTTATTTTATGGGTATTTTCCATCTTAATTTTCATACAAATTTACATTATTTTATTAATATTTTCTGTATTTATTTTGATACGATTTTACATTATTTTATTTGTGTTTTGTATATATTTTTTTTATACATATTTACATTATTTAATGTGTTTTTTGTATATATATTTGATACAAATTTACGTTATTTTAAGTCTATATGTTTATATATTTTCATTCAAATTTACATTATTTTATGTGTATTTTGTATATGTATTTCAATACAAATTTACCTAATTTTATATGTTTTTTATATATTTATTTTCATACAAGATTAAATTATTTTTGTGTATTTTTGTATATAGTTTTATACAAATTTAGGTTATTTTATGTGTATTTTCTATATCTATTTTCATACAAATACACCTTCTTTTCATGATATTTTGTTTATTTATTTTGACACGAATTAACATTATTTAATGTGTATTTTGTATATATATTTTTATACGTATTTACATTATTTCAAGTGTATTTTGTATATATATTTCTATAGAAATCTGCGTTATTTTATGTGTATTCGTATATATATTTTGAAACAAATTTACATTGTTTTATGTGTATTTTGCATATTTTTTTAATACAAATTTACCTTATTGTATGTGCATTTTGTATATTAATTTTAATACAAATTTGATTAATCTATGTGTATTTTTGTATATGTATTTTTATAAAAATATCCTTTATTTTATGGGTATTTTGCATCTTTATTTTCATACAAATTTACATTATTTTATTGATATTCTGTGTATTTATTTTGATATGATTTTACATTATTCTATGTGTATTTTGTATATATATTTTATATAAAATGTATTTCTTTTCATTTCATACAAATCTACATTATTTTATGTGTTTTTTGTACATGTATTTAAATACAAATTTAACTAGTTATATGTGTATTTTGTATATCTATTTTGTATGTATATTTTCATAGAAATTTACTCTATTTTATGAGTATTCGTATATATATTTTGATACAAATTTACATTATTAATGTGTATTTTGCATATCTATTTCAATACAAATTTACTTTTATGTACGTGCATTTTGTATATTTATTTTAATACAAATTTAATTATTTTATATGTATTTTGTATATATATTTTAAACAAATATGCGTTATTATATGGATATTTTGCATCTTTATTTTCATACAAATTTACATTATTTTATTGATATTCTCTTTATTTATTTTGATACGATTTAACATTATTCTATGTGTTTTTTGTATATATTTTTTATATATATATTTACATTATTTAATGTTAATTTTGTATATATTTTTATCCAAATTTATATTATTTTATGTGTATTTGTTTATATATTTTCATACATATTTACACTATTTTATGTTTTTTGTATATATATATTTTTCTACGTATTTAAATTATTTTATGTGTATTTTGTATATACATTTTCATAAAAAAAATTACGTTATTTTATTGTGTGTATAAGTATATATTTTGATACAAATTTTATACAAATTCATGTTATTTAATGTGTATTTGTATATATATTTTCATACAAATTTATATTATTTTATGTGTATTTTTTCATATATTTCATTACAAATTTACCTTATTTTATGTTTATTTTGTATATTTATTTCATTCAATTTTAAATTATTTTATGTGTATATTTGTATTTGTATTTAGGTTATTTTATGTGTATTTTGTATATATATTTTCATCCAAAATTACATTATTTTATTGGTATTTCTTAATTTAATTCGATACGAATTTAGATTATTTCATAGGTATTTTGTATACATATTTTTATACTCATTTACATTATCTAATGTGTGTTTTGTATATATATTTTTATGCAAATTTATCTAATGTTCATTTTTGTACATATATTTTTATAGAAATTTGCGTTATTTTATGTATATAGTTTTATATAAATTTACGTTATTTTATGTGCATTTTGTATATTTATATTTATACAAATACACATTCTTTTATTGGTATATTGTTTATTTACATTTATACGAATTTACATTATTTTATGTGTATTTTGTATACATTTTTTTATACGTATTTACTTTATTTTATGTGTAGTTTGTATATGTATTTTTATAGAAATCTACGTTATTTTATGTGTATTCGTATATATATTTTGAAACAAATTTACATTATATGTATTTTCCATATCTATTTCAATACAAATTTACCTTATTGTATGTGCATTTTGTATATTTATTTTAATACAAGTTCAAATATTTTATGTGTATTTTGGTATCAATAATTTTATAAAAAAAAATGCGTTATTTTATAGGTATTTTGCATCTTAATTTTCATTTTATATGTACTTTGTATATATATTTTTATACGCTCTTACATTATTTAATATTTATTTTGAATATATATTTTTATACAAATTCATGGTATTTTATGTGTATTTGTATATATATTTTCATATAAATTTACATTATTGTATGTGTATTTTGTACATATATTTAATTACAAATCTTCCTTATTTTATGTTTATTTTGTAAGTGTATTTTGTATATTTATATTTATCCAAATACACATTCTTTTATTGGTATTTTGTTTATTTATTTTAATTCGAATTTACATTATTTTATGTGTATTTTGAATACATTTTTTATACGTATTTACTTAATTTTATGTGTATTTTGTATATATATTTTATAGAAATCTACGTTTTTTTATTTGTATTCGTATATATATTTTGAAACAAATTTACATTGTTTTATATGTATTTTTGCATATCTCTTTCAATACAAATTTACCTTATTGTATATGCATTTTGTATATTTATTTCAATACAAATTTAAAAATTTTATGTGTATTTTGGTATATATATTTTTATAAGAAATGCGCTATTTTATGGGAATTTTGCATCTTTATTTTCATACAAATTTACATTATTTTATTAATATTCGGTGTATTTATTTTGATACGATTTTACATTATTCTATTTGTTTTTTGTATATACTTTTTTATACATGTTTACATTATTTAATGTGTATCATGCATATATATTTTATACAAATTTATTATCTATTATCCATTTTCATACAAATAGACATTCTTTTCATGATATTTTGTTTATTTATTTTGACACGAATTTACATTATTTGATATGTATTTTGTATATATATTTTTATACGTATTTACATAATTTCATTTGTATTTTGTATATATATTTAATAGATATTCAAAATAACCATAAAATAACCTAAATTTGTATCAAACTATATACAAAAATACACAAAAATATTTTAAATTTGTATGAAAATAAATATACAAAATACACATAAAATTAGGTAAATTTGTATGGAAATACATATACAAAATACACATAAAATAATGTAAATTTGAATGAAAATACATAAACAAATACACTTAAAATAACGTAAATTTGTATAAAAAAATATATACAAAACACAAATACAATAATGTAAAATCGTATCAAAATAAATACACAGAATATTAATAAAATAATGTAAATTTGTATGAAAATAAAGACAAAATACCCATAAAATAACGCATTTTTTTTATTTATAAAAATATATATACCAAAATACACATAAAAAAATTAGATTTGTATTAAAATAAATATATAAAAAACACATACAATAAGGTAAATTTGTATTGAAATAGATACGCAAAATACATATAAAGCAATGTAAATTTGTTTCAAAATATGTATACGAATACACATAAAATAACGTAGATTTCTATAAATATATATATACAAAATACACATAACATGAAGTAAATACGTATAAAAAATTGTATACAAAATACACATAAAATAATGTAAATTCGTATCAAAATAAATAAACAAAATACCAATAAAAGAATGTGTATTTGTAAATATAAATATACAAAATACACATAAAATAACGTAAATTTATATAAAACTATATACATATATACACAGAAGTAATTAAATTTGTATGAAAATATATACAAAATACACACAAAATAAGCTAAATTTGAATTGAAATATATATACAAAATACATGAAATAAAGTAAATTTGTATCAAAATATTTATACAAATACACATATAATAACGTAATTTTTTATGAAAGTATATAAACAAAATACACATTAAATAATGTAAATACGTATAAAAAAATGTGTACAAAATACACATATAATCATGTAATTCGTATCAAAATAAATAAACAAAATACCAATAAAATAATATAAATTTGTATGAGTAAACGTGTGTGTTGCATATTTTTTCAATACAAATTTACCTTATTATATACGCATTTTGTATATTAATTTTAATACAAATTTAATTATTCGATGTGTATTTTTGTATCTGTATTTTTATAAACATATGCTTTATTTTTTGGGTATTTTGCATCTTTATTTTCATAAAAATTTACATTATTTTATTGATATTCTGCTCATTCATTTTGATACGAATTGACATTATTCTATGTGTATTTTGTATATATTTTTCATACAAATTTACGTTATTTTATGTGTATTTGTTTATATATTTTGACACAAATTTACAATATTTTATGGCTATTTTGTATATACATTTCAAAAGAAATTTACCTAGTTTTATGTGTATTTTGTATATCTATTTTCATACAAACTCAAATTATTTCTGTGTTTTTGTATATATTTTAATACAAATTTTAGTTATGTTATGTGTATTTTGTAAATTTATTTTCATTCATATATATATTATTTTATTGGTGTGTTGTTGATTTATATTGATACGAATTTACATTATTTTATATGTACTTTGTATATATATTTTTATACGCTTTTACATTATTTTATATGTACTTTGTATATATATTTTTATACAAATTCATGGTATTTTGTGTATTTGTATATATATTTTCATAAAAATTTACATTATTTTATGTGTATTTTGTACATATATTTTATTACAAATCTACCTTATTTTATGTTTATTTTGTATATGTATTTTGTATATTTATATTTATCCAAATACACATTCTTTTATTGGTATTTTGTTTATTTATTTTAAATCGAATTTACATTATTTTATGTGTATTTTGTATACATTTTTTTATACGTATTTACTTAATTTTATGTGTATTTTGTATATATATTTTTATAGAAATCTACGTTTTTTTATTTGTATTCGTATATATATTTTGAAACAAATTTACATTGTTTTATATGTATTTTTGCATATCTCTTTCAATACAAATTTACCTTATTGTATGTGCATTTTGTATATTTATTTGAATACAAATTTAAAAATTTTATGTGTATTTTGGTATATATATTTTTATAAGAAATGCGCTATTTTATTGGAATTTTGCATCTTTATTTTCATACAAATTTACATTATTTTATTATTTTCGGTGTATTTATTTTGATACGAATTTACATTATTCTATTTGTTTTTTGTATATACTTTTTTATACATATTTACATTATTTAATGAGTATCTTGCATATATATTTTATACAAATTTATCATCTATTATCTATTTTTATACAAATACACATTCTTTACATGATATTTTGTTTATTTATTTTGACACGAATTTACATTATTTGATATGTATTTTGTATATATATTTTTATACGTATTTACATAATTTCATATGTATTTTGTATATATATTTCTATAGAAATCTACTTTATTTTATGTGTATTCGTATATATATATTTTGAAACAAATTTACATTGTTTTATATGTATTTTTGAATATCTCTTTTAATACAAATTTACCTTATTGTATATGCATTTTGTACATTTATTTCAATACAAATTTAAATATTTTATGTGTATTTTGGTATATATATTTTTATAAAAAATGCGAAAATTTTTGGCAATTTTGCATCTTTATTTTCATACAAATTTACATTATTTTATTGATATTCTGTGTATTTATTTTGATACGAATTTACATTACTCTATTTGTTTTTTGTATATATTTTTTTATACACATTTACATTATTTAATGTGTATCTTGCATATATATTTTACACAAATTTACGTTATTTTAAGTGTATTTGTTTTTATATTTTCATTCAAATTTACATTTATTTTAATTCGAAATTACATTATTTTATGTGTATTTTGTGTACATTTTTTTATACGTATTTACTTAGTTTTTTGTGTATTTTGTATATATATTTTTATAGAAATCTACGTTTTTTTATTTGTATTCGTATATATATTTTGAAACAAATTTACATTGTTTTATATGTATTTTTGCATATCTCTTTCAATACAAATTTACCTTATTGTATGTGCATTTTGTATATTTATTTCAATGCAAATTTAAATATTTTATGTGTATTTTGGTATATATATTTTTATAAGAAATGCGCTATTTTGTGGGAATTTTGCATCTTTATTTTCATACAAATTTACATTATTTTATTAGTATTCGGTGTATTTATTTTAATACGATGTTACATTATTCTATTTGTTCTTTGTATATACTTTTTTATACATATTTACATTATTTAATGTGTATCTTGCATATATATTTTATACAAATTTATTATCTATTATCTATTTTCATACAAATACACATTCTTTTCATGATATTTTGTTTATTTATTTTGACACGAATTTACATTATTTGATATGTATTTTGTATATATATTTTTATACGTATTTACATAATTTCATATGTATTTTGTATATATATTTCTATAGAAATCTACTTTATTTTATGTGTATTCGTATATATATTTTGAAACAAATTTACTTTGTTTTATATGTATTTATGAATATCTCTTTCAATACAAATTTACCTTACTGTATATGCATTTTGTATATTTATTTCAATACAAATTTAAATATTTTATGTGTATTTTGGTAAATATATTTTTATAAAAAATGCGATAATTTTTGGGAATTTTGCATCTTTATTTTCATACAAATTTACATTAGTTTATTGATATTCTGTGTATTTATTTTGATACGATTTTACATTATTCTATTTGTTTTTTGTATATATATTTTTTATACACATTTACATTATTTAATGTGTATCTTGCATATATATTTTATACAAATTTACGTTATTTTAAGTGTATTTGTTTATATATTTTCATTCAAATTTACATTATTTGATGTGTATTTTATATATGTATTTCAATACAAATTAACCTAATTTTATGTGTATTTTGTATATTTCTTTTCAAACAAATTTAAATTATTTTTGTGTATTTTTGTATATAGTTTTATACAAATTTAGGTTATTTTATTTACGCATTTACATTATTTAGTGTGTGTTTTGTATATATATTTTTTTGCAAATTTACTTTATTTTATGTGCATTTTTGTACATATATTTTTTATAGAAATTTGCGTTATTTGTATATGTTTTCTCATACAAATTTACATTATTTTATTGCTATTTTGTTTATTTATTTTGATACGAATTACATGATTATATGTGTATTTTGTACATATTTTTTATACGTATTTACATTACTTAATGTGTATTTTGTTTATATATTTTTAAGCAAATCTACGTTATTATATGTATTTGTATAAATATTTTGATACAGATTTACAATATTTTATGTATTTTGTATGTACATTTCAAATCAAATTTAGCTTATTTTAGCTGTATTTTGTATATATATTTTCATACAAATTTAATTACTTCTGTGTATTTTTGTATATAGTTTTATACAAATCTACATTATTTTATGTGTTTTTTGTACATGTATTTAAATACAAATTTAACTAGTTATATGTGTATTTTGTATATCTATTTTGTATGTATATTTTCATAGAAATTTACTCTATTTTATGAGTATTCGTATATATATTTTGATACAAATTTACATTATTAATGTGTATTTTGCATATCTATTTCATTACAAATTTACTTTATTGTACGTGCATTTTGTATATTTATTTTAATACAAATTTAATTATTTTATATGTATTTTTGTATATATATTTTTATGCAAATATGCGTTATTATATGGATATTTTGCAACTTTATTTTCATACAAATTTACATTATTTTATTGATATTCTCTTTATTTATTTTGATACGATTTAACATTATTCTATGTGTTTTTTGTATATATTTTTTATATATATATTTACATTATTTAATGTTAATTTTGTATATATTTTTTATCCAAATTTATATTATTTTATGTGTATTTGTTTATATATTTTCATACATATTTACACTATTTTATGTGTTTTTTGTATATATATTTTTCTACGTATTTAAATTATTTTATGTGTATTTTGTATATACATTTTCATAAAAAAATTACGTTATTTTATTGTGTGTATAAGTATATATTTTGATACAAATTCTATACAAATTCATGTTATTTAATGTGTATTTGTATATATATTTTCATACAAATTTATATTATTTTGTGTATTTTTTCATATATTTCATTACAAATTTACCTTATTTTATGTTTATTTTGTATATTTATTTCATTCAATTTTAAATTATTTTATGTGTCTATTTGTATTTGTATTTAGGTTATTTTATGTGTATTTTGTATATATATTTTCATCCAAAATTACATTATTTTATTGGTATTTCTTAATTTAATTCGATACGAATTTAGATTATTTCATAGGTATTTTGTATACATATTTTTATACTCATTTACATTATCTAATGTGTGTTTTGTATATATATTTTTATGCAAATTTATCTAATGTTCATTTTTGTACATATATTTTTTAGAAATTTGCGTTATTTTAGGTATATAGTTTTATATAAATTTACGTTATTTTATGTGCATTTTGTATATTTATATTTATACAAATACACATTCTTTTATTGGTATATTGTTTATTTACATTTAAACGAATTTACATTATTTTATGTGTATTTTGTATACATTTTTTATACGTATTTACTTAATTTTATGTGTATTTTGTATATGTATTTTTATAGAAATCTACGTTATTTTATGTGTATTCGTATATATATTTTGAAACAAATTTACATTATTTTATATGTATTTTCCATATCTATTTCAATACAAATTTACCTTATTGTATGTGCATTTTGTATATTTATTTTAATACAAGTTCAAATATTTTATGTGTATTTTGGTATCAATAATTTTATAAAAAATGCGTTATTTTATAGGTATTTTGCATCTTAATTTTCATTTTATATGTACTTTGTATATATATTTTTATACGCTCTTACATTATTTAATATTTATTTTGAATATATATTTTTATACAAATTCATGGTATTTTATGTGTATTTGTATATATATTTTCATATTAATTTACATTATTTTATGTGTATTTTGTACATATATTTTATTACAAATCTACGTTATTTTATGTTTATTTTGTATGTGTATTTTGTATATTTATATTTATCCAAATACACATTCTTTTATTGGTATTTTGTTTATTTATTTTAATTCGAATTTACATTATTTTATGTGTATTTTGAATACATTTTTTTATACGTATTTACTTAATTTTATGTGTATTTTGTATATATATTTTTATAGAAATCTACGTTTTTTTTATTTTTATTCGTATATATATTTTGAAACAAATTTACATTGTTTTATATGTATTTTTGCATATCTCTTTCAATACAAATTTACCTTATTGTATATGCATTTTGTATATTTATTTCAATACAAATTTAAATATTTTATGTGTATTTTGGTATATATATTTTTATAAGAAATGCGCTATTTTATGGGAATTTTGCATCTTTATTTTCATACAAATTTACATTATTTTATTAATATTCGGTGTATTTATTTTGATACGAATTTACATTATTCTATTATTTTTTTTGTATATAATTTTTTATACATATTTACATTATTTAATGAGTATCTTGCATATATATTTTATACAAATTTATCATCTATTATTTATTTTTATACAAATACACATTCTTTACATGATATTTTGTTTATTTATTTTGACACGAATTTACATTATTTGATATGTATTTTGTATATATATTTTTATACGTATTTACATAATTTCATATGTATTTTGTGTATATATTTCTATAGAAATCTACTTTATTTTATGTGTATTCGTATATATATTTTGAAACAAATTTACATTGTTTTATATGTATTTTTGAATATCTCTTTTAATACAAATTTACCTTACTGTATATGCATTTTGTATATTTATTTCAATACAAATTTAAATATTTTATGTGTATTTTGGTATATATATTTTTATAAAAAATGCGATAATTTTTGGGAATTTTGCATCTTTATTTTCATACAAATTTACATTATTTTATTGATATTCTGTGTATTTATTTTGATACGATTTTACATTATTCTATTTGTTTTTTGTATATATATTTTTTATACAAATTTTACATTATTTAATGTGTATCTTGCATATATATTTTATACAAATTTACGTTATTTTAAGTGTATTTGTTTTTATATTTTCATTCAAATTTACATTTATTTTAATTCGAAATTACATTATTTTATGTGTATTTTGTATACATTTTTTATACGTATTTACTTAATTTTATGTGTATTTTGTATATATATTTTTATAGAAATCTACGTTTTTTTATTTGTATTCGTATATATTTTGAAACAAATTTACATTGTTTTATATATATTTTTGCATATCTCTTTTAATACAAATTTACCTTATTGTATGTGCATTTTGTATATTTATTTCAATGCAAATTTAAATATTTTGTGTATTTTGGGATATATATTTTTTTAAGAAATGCGCTATTTTATGGGAATTTCGCATCTTTATTTTCATACAAATTTACATTATTTTATTAATATTCGGTGTATTTATTTTGATACGATGTTACATTATTCTATTTGTTTTTTGTATATACTTTTTTATACATATTTACATTATTTAATGTGTATCTTGCATATATATTTTATACAAATTTATTATCTATTATCTATTTTCATACAAATACACATTCTTTTCATGATATTTTGTTGATTTATTATGACACGAATTTACATTATTTGATATGTATTTTGTATATATATTTTTATACGTATTTACATAATTTCATATGTATTTTGTATATATATTTCTATAGAAATCTACTTTATTTTATGTGTATTCGTATATATATTTTGAAACAAATTTACATTGTTTTATATGTATTTTTGAATATCTCTTTCAATACAAATTTACCTTACTGTATATGCATTTTGTATATTTATTTCAATACAAATTTAAATATTTTATGTGTATTTTGGTAAATATATTTTTATAAAAAATGCGATAATTTTTGGGAATTTTGCATCTTTATTTTCATACAAATTTACATTATTTTATTAATATTCTGTGTATTTATTTTGATACGATTTTACATTATTCTATTTGTTTTTTGTATATATATTTTTTATACACATTTACATTATTTAATGTGTATCTTGCATATATATTTTATACAAATTTACGCTATTTTAAGTGTATTTGTTTATATATTTTCATTCAAATTTACATTATTTGATGTGTATTTTGTATATGTATTTTAATACAAATTTACCTAATTTTATGTGTATTTTGTATATTTCTTTTCAAACAAATTTAAATTATTTTTGTGTATTTTTGTATATAGTTTTATACAAATTTAGCTTATTTTATGTACGCATTTACATTATTTAGTGTGTGTTTTGTATATATATTTTTTTGCAAATTTATTTTATTTTATGTGCATTTTTGTTCATACATTTTTTTTAGAAATTTGCGTTATTTGTATATGTTTTCTCATACAAATTTACATTATTTTATTGCTATTTTGTTTATTTATTTTGATACGAATTACATGATTATATGTGTATTTTGTACATATTTTTTATACGTATTTACATTACTTAATGTGTATTTTGTTTATATATTTTTAAACAAATCTACGTTATTATATGTATTTGTATAAATATTTTGATACAGATTTACAATATTTTATGTATTTTGTATGTACATTTCAAATCAAATTTAGCTTATTTTAGCTGTATTTTGTATATATATTTTCATACAAATTTAATTACTTGTGTATTTTGTATATAGTTTTATACAAATTTACGATATTTCATGAGTATTTTGTATATTTATATTTATACAAATATAATTTCTTTTACTGGTATTTTGTTTATTTATTTTGATACGATTTTTATGTATTTTTTGTATTCATTTTTTTATACGTATTTACTTCATTTTATGTGTATATATTTTTATAGAAATCTACGTTATTTTATGTGTATTCGTATATATATTTTGAAACAAATTTACATTGTTTTATATGTATTTTGTATATCTATTTCAATACAAATTTACCTTATAGTATGTGCATTTTTTATATTTATTTTAATACAAATTTTAATATTTTATGTGTATTTTGGTATATATATTTTATAGAAAATGCGTTATTTTATGGCTATTTTGCATCTTTATTTTCATACACATTTACATTATTTTATTAATATTCTGTGTATTTATTGTTGATACGATTTTACATTATTCTATTTGTGTTTTGTATATATTTTTTTATACATATTTACATTATTTAATGTGTATTTTGTATATATATTTGATACAAATTTACGTTATTTTAAGTGTACATGTTTATATATTTTCATTCAAATTTCCATTTTTGTGTGTATTTTGTATATTATTTCAATACAAATTTACCTAATTTTATGTGCATTTTGTATATTAATTTTAATACATTTAATTATTCTATGTGTATTTTTTGTATATGTATTTTAAAAAAAAATATGCTTTATTTTATGGGTATTTTGCATCTTTATTTTCATACAAAATTACATTATTTTATTAATATTCTGTGTATTTATTTTGATACGATTTTACATTATTCTATGTATATTTTGTATATCTATTTTATACAAATGTACGTTATTTTATGTGAATTTGTTTTCATTTCATACAAATTTACATTATTTTATGTGTATTTTGTACATGTATTTAAATACAAATTTAACTAATTATATGTGTATTTTGTATATCTATTTTCATACAAATTGAAATTTATTTTTTTGTTTTTTTGTATATATTTTATTCAAATTTTCGTAATTTTATGTGTATTTTGTATATTTATTTTCCTACAAATATACGTTCTTTCATCGGAGTTTTGTTTATTTATTTTGATACGAATTTAATTTTTTAGGTGTATTTCATATTTTTATACTTATTTACATAATTTTATATGTATTTTGAATATATATAATCATAGAAATTTACTCTATATGTTTATACAAAAACACAAAATAATTTAAATTTGTATGAAAATAAATATACAAAATACACATAAAATTAGGTAAGTTTGTATTTAAATACATATACAAAATACACTTAAAATAATGTAAATTTGAATGAAATTATATAAACAAATACACTTAAAATAACGTTAATTTGTATAAAATATATATAAAAATACACATTAAATAATGAAAATATGTATAAAAAAAATATATACCAAACACAAATAGTATAATATAAAATCGTATCAAAATATATACGCAGAATATTAATAAAATAATGTACATTTGTATGAAAACTAAGATGCAAAATACCTATAAAATAACGCATTTTTTATAAAATCATATATACCAAAATACATATACAATATTTGAATTTGTATTAAAATAAATATACAAAATGCAAATACAATAAGGTAAATTTAAATTTAAAATATTTTTGTGTATTTTTGTATATAGTTTGATACAAATTTAGGTTATTTTATGTGTATTTTGTATATCTATTTTCATACAAATACACATTCTTTTATTGATATTTTGTTTATTTATTTTGACGCGAATTTATATTATTTAATGTGTATTTTTTATATATATTTTTATACGTATTTACATCATTTCATGTGTATTTTGTATAGTTTTAAACAAATTTATATTATTTAATGTGTATTTTCTATATATATATATTTATACAAATACACATTCTTTTATTGGTATTTTGTTTATTTATTTTGATACTAATTTACATTATTTTATGTTAATTTTTGTATACATTTTTTATACGTATTTACTTAGTTTTATGTGTATTTTGTATATATATTTTTATAGAAATCTACCTTATTTCATGTGTATTCGTATATATATTTTGAAACAAATTTACATTGTTTATATGTATTTTGCATATCTATTTTTGTGTATTCTGTATTTATTTTTGTTATACATAGAATAATGTAAAATCGTATCAAAATAAGTACACAGAATATCAATAAAATAATTTAAATTTGTATGAAAATAAAGATGCAAAATACCCATAAGATAAAGCATATTTAAAAAAAAAAAATACATATACAAAAATACACATAGAATAATTAAATTTGTATTAAAATTAATATACAAAATGCACACATACAATAAGGTAAATTTGTATTAAAAAAAACGCAAAATACAAATAAAACATTGTAAATTTGTTTCAAAATATATATGCGAATACATATAAAATAACGTAGATTTCTATAGAAATATATATACAAAATACACATGAAATTATGTAAATACGTATAAAAATATATATATAAAATACATATTAAGTAATGTAAATTCGTGTCAAAATAAATGAACAAAATATCATGAAAAGAATGTGTATTTGTATGAAAATAAATAATAGATAATAAATTTGTATGAAATATATATGCAAGATATACATTAAATAATGTAAATATGTATAAAAAATATATATATACAAAAAACAAATAGAATAATGTAAGATCGTATCAAAATAAATACACCGAATATTAATAAAATAATGTAAATTTGTATGAAAATAAAGATGCAAAATTCCCATCAAATAGCGCATTTCTTATAAAAATATATATACCAAAATACACATAAAATATTTAAATTTGTATTGAAATAAATATACAAAATGCACATACAATAAGGTAAACTTCTATTGAAAGAGATATGCAAAAATACATATAAAACAATGTAAATTTGTTTCAAAATATATATACGAATACACATAAAATAACGTAGATATCTTTAAAAATATATATACAAAATACACATAAAATTAGGTAAATACGTATAAAAAAATGTAAACAAAATACACAAAATAATATAAATCCGAAACAAAATAAATAAACAAAATACCAATAAAAGAATGTGTAGTTGTATAAATATAAATGTACAAAATACACATACAAAATAAACATAAAATAAGGTAAATTTGTAATGAAATATATGTACAAAATACACATAAAATAATGTAAATTTATATGAAAATATATATACAAATACACATAAAATACCATGAATTTGTATAAAATTATATATTGAAAATAAATATTAAATAATGTAAATGCGTATAAAAATATATATAAAAAGTACATATAAAATAATGTAAATTCGTATCAATATAAATCAACAAAATACCAATAAAATAATATATATTTGAATGAAAATAGATTTACAAAATACACATAACATAACTAAAATTTGTATTGAAATATATACAAAAATACATAAAAATAATTTGAGTTTGTTTGAAAATAGATATTCAAAATACACATCAAACTAGGTAAATTTCTTTTGAAATATATATACAAAATACCCATAAAATATTGTAAATTTGTGTCAAAATATATAAACAAATACACATAAAATAACGTAACTTTGTTTGAAAAATATATTCAAAATACACATAGAATAATGTCAAATCATATCAAAATGAATGAGCAGAATATCAATAAAATAACGTAAATTTGTATGAAAATAAAGATGGAAAATACCCATAAAAATACATATACAAAAATACACATAGAATAATTAAATTTGTATTAAAATTAATATACAAAATGCATATACAATAAGGTAAATTTGTATTGAAAAAATATGCAAAATACACATAAAACTGTTAATTTGTAAAAAATCTATATACGAATACACATAATATAACGTAGATTTCAATAGAAATATATATACAAAATACACATAAAATGATGTAAATACGTATAAAAATATATATACAAAATACACATTAAATAGTTTAAATTCTCGTCAAAATAAATAAACAAAATATCAATAAACGAGTGTGTATTTGTATGAAAATAGATATACAAAATACTCATAAAATAACCTAAGTTTGTATAAAACTATATACAAAAATACACAAAAATAGTTTAAATTTGTATGAAAATAAATATACAAAATACACATAAAATTATTTTGTATATCTATTTTATACAAATGTACGTTATTTTATGTGAATTTGTTTTCATTTCATACAAATTTACATTATTTTATGTGTATTTTGTACATGTAATTAAATACAAATTTAACTACTTATAGTTGTATTTTGTATATCTATTTTCATATAAATTGAAATTTATTTTTTTGTTTTTTTGTATATATTTTTATTCAAATTTTCGTAATCTTATAAAAATATATATACCAAAATACACATAAAATTTTTAAATTTGCATTGAAATAAATATACAAAATGCACATACAATAAGGTATATTTGTATTGAAAGAGATATGCAAAAATACATATAAAACAATGTAAATTTGTTTCAAAATATATATACGAATACAAAAAAAAAAAAACGTAGATTTCTATAAATATATATGTACAAAATACACATAAAATTAAGTAAATACGTATAAAAAAATGTATACAAAATACACATAAAATAATGTAAATTCGAATTAAAATAAATAAACAAAATACCAATAAAAGAATGTGTATTTGGATAAATATAAATATACAAAATACACACACAAAATAAACATAAAATAAGGTAGATTTGTAATAAAATATATGTACAAAATACACATAAAATAATGTAAATTTATATGAAAATATATATACAAATACACATAAAATACCATGAATTTGTATAAAAATATATATTCAAAATAAATATTAAATAATGGAAAAGCGTATAAAAATATATACCCAAAGTACATATAAAATAATGTAAATTCGTATCAATATATATCAACAAAACACCAATAAAATAATATATATTTGAATGAAAATAAATTTACAAAATACACATAACATAACTAAAATTTGTATTAAAATATATACAAAAATACATAGAAATAATTTGAGTTTGTATGAAAATAGATATACAAAATACACATAAAACTAGGTAAATTTCTTTTGAAATGTATATACAAATTACCCATAAAATATTGTAAATTTGTGTCAAAATATATAAACAAATACACATAAAATAACGTAAATTTGTATGAAAAATATATACAAAATACACATAGAATAATGTCAATTCCTATCAAAATGAATGAGCAGAATATCAATAAAATAATGTAAATTTGTATGAAAATAAAGATGCAAAATACCCAAAAAATAAAGAATATATTTATAAAAATAGATACAAAAATACACATCGAATAATTAAATTTGTATTAAAATTAATATACAAAATGCGTATATAATAAGGTAAATTTGAACTGAAAAAATATGCAACATACACGTTTACTCATACAAATTTATATTATTTTATTGGTATTTTGTTTATTTATTTTGATACGAATTACATGATTATATGTGTATTTTGTACATATTTTTTTATACGTATTTACATTATTTAATGTGTATTTTGTTTATATATTTTCATACAAATTTACGTTATTATATGTGTATTTGTATAAATATTTTGATACAAATTTACTTTATTTCATGTATTTTGTATATATATTTCAATTCAAATTTAGCTTATTTCGTGTGTATTTTGTATATATTTTCATACAAATTTAATTACTTCTGTGTATTTTTGTATATAGTTTTATATAAATTTACGTTATTTTATGTGTATTTTGTATATTTATATTCATACAAATACACATTCTTTTATTGGTATTTTGTTTATTTATTTTGATACGAATTTACATTATTTTATGTGTATTTTGTATACATTTTTTTATACGTATTTACTTCATTTTATGTGTATTTTGGTATATATATTTTTATAAATAAAAAAAATGCGTTATTTTATGGGTATTTTGCTTCTTTATTTTCATACAAATTTTCATTATTTTATTAATATTCTGTGTATTTATTTTGATACGATTTTACATTATTCTATTTGTGTTTTGTACATATTTTTTTATACAAATTTACGTTATTTTAAGTGTATTTGTTTATGTATTTTCATTCAAATTTACATTATTTTATGTGTATTTTGTGTATGTATTTCAATACAAATTTACCTAATTTTATGTGTATTTTGTATATTTATTTTCATACAAATTTAAAATATTTTTGTGTATTTTTGTATATAGTTTGGTACAAATTTAGGTTATTTTATGTGTATTTTGCATATCTATTTTCATACAAACACACATTCTTTTATTGATATTTTGTTTATTTATTTTGACACGAATTTACCTAGATATGTATTTTGTATATATATTTTTATACGTATTTACATAATTTCATGTGTATTTTGTATATATATTTCTATAGAAATCTACGTTATTTTATGTGTATTCGTATATATATTTTGAAACAAATTTACTTTGTTTTATATGTATTATTGAATATCTCTTTCAATACATATTTACCTTACTGTATATGCATTTTGTATATTTATTTCAATACAAATTTAAATATTTTATGTGTATTTTGGTATATATATTAAAAAAAAAAATGCGCTATTTTATGGGAATTTTGCATCTTTCTTTTCATACAAATTTACATTATTTATTGATATTCTGTGTATTTATATTGATAGGATTTTACATTATTCTATTTCTTTTTTGTATATATTTTTTTTATACACATTTACATTATTTAATGTGTATCTTGCATATATATTTTATACAAATTTACGTTATTTTAAGTGTATTTGTTTATATATTATCATTCAAATTTACATTATTCTATGTGTATTTTGTATATGTATTTCAATACAAATTTACCTAATTTTATGTGTATTTTGTATATTTCTTTTCATACAAATTTTTAATATTTTTGTGTATTTTTGTATATAGTTTTATACAAATTTAGGTTATTTTATGTACGCATTTACTTTATTTAATGTGTGTTTTGGGTATATATTTTTATGCAAATTTACTTTATTTTATGTGCATTTTTGTACATATTTTTTTAGAAATTTGCGTTAATTTATGTGTATTTGTATATGTTTTCTCATACAAATTTACATTATTTGATTGCTATTTTCTTTATTTATTTTGATACGAATGAAAATAGATATACAAAATATACATAAAATAAACTAAATTTGTATTGATATATATATAAAAAAATACATATATATATATGTATATATATATATATATTATAACAGATGCTCATAAAATAACGTAAATTTGTTTTAAAATATACAAAATACACATTAAATAATGTAAATATGTATAAAAAAATATATACAAAACACAAATAGAATAATGTAAAATCGTATCAAAATAAATACACAGAATATTAATAAAACAATGTAAATTTGTATGAAAATAAAGATGCAAAATACCCATTAAATAACGCATTTTTTATAAAAATATATATACCAAAATACACATGAAAAAATTAATTTGTATTAAAATAAATATACAAAATACACACACAATAAGGTAAATATGTATTGAAATAGATATGCAAAATACATATAAAACAATGTAAATTTGTTTCAAAAAATATATACGAATACACATAAAATAGCGTAGATTAGTATAAAAATACATATACAAAATACACATAAAATGAAGTAAATACGTATAAGAAAATGTATACAAAATACACATAAAATAATGTAAATTCGTATCAAAATAAATAAACAAAATACCAATAAAAGAATGTGTATTTGTATAAATATAAATATACAAAATACACATAAAATAACGTAAATTTGTATAAAACTATACAAAATGCATATACAGCAAGGTAAATATGTATTGAAAGAGATATTCAAAAATACATATAAAACAAAGTTAATTTGTTTCAAAATATATATACGAATACACATAAAATAACGTAGATTTCTATAGAAATATATATACAAAATACTCATGAAATTATGTAAATACGTATAAAAATATATATACAAAATACATATCTAGGTAAATTCGTGTCAAAATAAATAAACAAAATATCATGAAAAGAATGTGTATTTGCATGAAAATAAATAATAGATAAAAAATTTGTATGAAATATATAAGCAAGATACACATTAAATAATGTAAATATGTATAAAAAAAATATATACTAAAAACAAATAGAATAATGTAGAATCGTATCAAAATAAATACACCGAATATTAATAAAATAATGTAAATTTGTATGAAAATAAAGATGCAAAATTCCCATCAAATAGCGCATTTCTTATAAAAATATATATACCAAAATACACATAAAATATTTAAATTTGTATTGAAATAAATATAGAAAATGCTCATACAATAAGGTAAACTTCTATTGAAAGAGATATGCAAAAATACATATAAAACAATGTAAATTTGTTTCAAAATATATATACGAATACACATAAAATAACGTAGATTTCTATAAAAATATATATACAAAATACACATAAAATTAGGTAAATACGTATAAAAAATGTAAACAAAATACACATAAAATAATATAAATTCGAAAGTAAATAAATAAACAACATACCAATAAAAGAATGTGTATTTGTTCTGTGTATTTTTGTATATAGTTTTATACAAATTTACGATATTTTATGTGTATTTTGTATATTTATATTTATACAAATACACATTCTTTTACTGGTATTTTGTTTATTTATTTTGATACGATTTTTATGTGTATTTTGTATTCATTTTTTTATACGTATTTACTTCATTTTATGTGTATTTTGTATATATTTTTTTTAGAAATCAACGTTATTTTATGTGTATTCGTATATATATTTTGAAACAAATTTACATTGTTTTATATGTATTTTGCATATCTATTTCAATACAAATTTACCTTACAGTATGTGCATTTTTTATATTTATTTTAATACAAATTTTAATGTTTTATGTGTATTTTGGTATATATATTTTTATAAAAAATGCGTTATTTTATGGCTATTTTGCATCTTTATTTTCATACAAATTTACAGTATTTAATTAATATTCTGTGTATTTATTTTGAAACGATTTTACATTATTCTATTTGTGTTTTGTATATATTTTTTTATACATATTTACATTATTTAATTAGTATTTTGTATATATTTTTGATACAAATTTACGTTATTTTAAGTGTATATGTTTATATATTTTCATTCAAATTTCCATTATTTTATGTGTATTTTGTATATGTATTTCAATACAAATTTACCTAATTTTATGTGTATTTTGTATATTTATTTTCATACAAATTTAAATTATTTTTGTGTATTTTTGTATATAGTTTTATACAAACTTAAGTTATTTTATGTGTATTTTGTATATCTATTTTCATACAAATACACATTCTTTTATTGATATTTTGTTTATTTATTTTGACGAGAATTTAAATTATTTAATATGTATTTTGTATATATATTTTTATACGTAATTACATCATTTCATGTGTATTTTGTATATATATTTCTATATAAATCTATGTTATATTACGTGTATTCGTATATAGATTTTTAAACAAATTTACACTTTTATGTGTATTTTGCATATTTTTTCAATACAAATTTACCTTATTGTATATGCATTTTGTATATTAATTTTAATACAAATTTAGTTATTCTATGTGTATTTTTGTATATGTATTTTTATAAAAATATGCTTTATTTTATGGGTATTTTGCATCTTTATTTTCATACAAATTTACGTTATTTTATTGATATTCTGCTCATCAATTTTGATACGATTTGACATTATTCTATGTGTATCTTGTATATATTTTTCATACAAATTTACGTTATTTTATGTGTATTTGTTTATATATTTTGACACAAATTTACAATATTTTATGGATATTTTGTATATATATTTCAAAAGAAATTTACCTAGTTTTATGTGTATTTTGAATATCTATTTTCATACAAACTCAAATTATTTATATGTATTTTTGTATATATTTCAATACAAATTTTAGTTATGTTATGTGTGTTTTGTAAATCTATTTTCATTCAAATTTAATTATTCTATGTGTATTTTTGTATATGAGTTAAAAAAAAAAATGCTTTATCTTATGGGTATTTTGCATCTTTATTTTCATACAAATTTAAATTATTTTATTGATATTCTGTGTACTTATCTTGATACGATTTTACATTATTCTATGTATAACAAAAATAAATACAGAATACACAAAAATAGATATGCAAAATACATATAAACAATGTAAATTTGTTTCAAAATATAGATACGAATACACATGAAATAAGGTAGATTTCTATAAAAATATACATACAAAATACACATAAAATTAAGTAAATACGTATAAAAAATGTATACAAAATTTACATAAAATAATGTAAATTAGTATCAAAATAAATAAACAAAATACCAATAAAAGAATGTGTATTTGTATAAATATATATATACAAAATACACATTAAATAATATAAATTTGTTTAAAACTATACAAAATACACATGAAATGATGTAAATACGTATAAAAATATATATACAAAATACACATTAAATAATGTAAATTCGCGTCAAAATAAATAAACAAAATATCAATAAAAGAATGTGTATTTGTATGAAAATAGATATACAAAATACACTTAAAATAACCTAAATTTGTATCAAACTATATACAAAAATACACAAAAATATTTTAAATTTGTATGAAAATAAATATACAAAATACACATAAAATTAGGTAAATTTGTATTGAAATACATACACAAAATACACATAAAATAATGTAAATTTGAATGAAAATACATAAACAAATACACTTAAAATAACGTAAATTTGTATAAAAAAATACGTATAAAACACGAATAGAATAATGTAAAATCGTATCAAAATAAATACACAGAATATTAATAAAATAATGTAAATTTGTATGAAAATGAAGAAGCAAAATACCCATAAAATAACGCTTTTTTTTTTTTTAAATATATATACCAAAATAACATCAAAAATGTAATTTGTATTAAAATAAATATACAAAAAACACATACAATAAGGTAAATTTGTATTGAAATAGATATGCAAAATACATATAAAACAATGTAAATTTGTTTCAAAATATATATACCAATACACATAAAATAACGTAAATTTCTATAAAAAATATACACATAAAATTATGTAAATACGTATAAAAAATGAATACAAAAATACATAAAATCGTATCAAAATAAATAAACAAAATACTAATAAAAGAATGTGTATTTCTATAAATATAAATATACAAGATACACATAAAATAACGTAAATTTATATAAAACTATATACAAAAATACACAGAAGTAATTAAATTTGTATGAAAATATATATACAAAATACACACAAAATAAGCTAAATTTGAATTGAAATATATATACAAAATACATGAAATAAAGTAAATTTGTGTCAAGATATTTATAAAAATACTCATATAATAACGTAAATTTGTATAAAAGTATATAAACAAAATACACATTAAATAATGTAAATACGTATAAAAAATATGTACAAAATATATGTATAATCATGTAATTCGTATCAAAATAAATAAACAAAATAACAATAAAATAATGTAAATTTCTATGAGTAAACATATATTTGCAAATATATACGCAAATTTCTAAAAAATATATGTACAAAATGCACATAAAATAAAATAAATTTGCAAAAATATATATACAAAACACAAACTAAATAATTTAAATGCGTACATAAAATAAACTAAATTTGTATAAAACTATATACAAAAATACAAAAAAATAATTTAAATTTGTTTGATAAGAAATAAACAAAATACACATAATATTAGGTAAATTTGTATTGAAATACATATACAAAATACACATAAAATAATGTAAATTTGAATGAAAATTCATAACCAAATACATTTAAAATAGCGAAAATTTGTATAAAAAATATATACAAAATACACTTTAAATGATGTAAATATGTATAAAAAAATATATACAAAACCCAAATAAAATAATGTTAAATCGTATCAAAATAGAAACACAGAATAATAATTAAATTATGTAAATTTGTATGAAAATAAAGAAGCAAAATACTTAAAAATTATCGCATTTTTATTAAATTATTGATACCAAAATACACATAAAATATTTCAATTTGTATTAAAATAAATATACAAAATGCACATACAATAAGGTAAATTTGTATTGAAATAGATATTCAAAATACATATCAAATAATGTAAATTTGTTTCAAAATATATATACGAATACACATAAAATAACATAGATTTCTATAAAAATATATATACAAAATACATAAAATTAAGTTAATACGTATAAAAAATATATACAAAATACATATCAAATAATGTAAATTCGTATAAATGTAAATCAACAATATATCATGAAAAGAATGTGTATTTGTATAAAAATAGATATACAAAAATGAACATAAAATAAATTTGTATAAAATATATATGCAAGATACACATTAAATAATGTAAATATGTATAAAAAAGTATATACACACAAAAAAAATAGAATAATGTAACATCGTATCAAAATAAATACACCGAATATTAATAAAATAATGTAAATTTGTATGAAAATATAGATGCAAAATTCACATAAAATAGCGCATTTCTTAAAAATATATATACAAATATACACATAAAATAATTTAAATTTGCATTGAAATAAATATACAAAATAAACATAAAATAAGGTAAATTTGTAATGAAAGAGATATGCAAAAATATATAAAACAATTTAAATTTGTTTAAAAATATATATACGAATACACAAAATAACGTAGATTTCTATAAAAATATATATAAAAAATACACATAAAATTAAGTAAATACATATAAAAAAATGTATACAAAATACACATAAAATAATTTAAATACGTAGAAAAGTATATATACAAAATACACATAAAATAATGTAAATTCGTATCAAAATATAAAACAAATACACTTAAAATAATGTAAATTTGTATAAAATATATATACAAAATGAACATTAAATAATGTAAATATGTATAAAAAATATATATACAAAAACAAATAGAATAATGTAAGATCGAATCAAAATAAATACAGAGAATATCAATAAAATAATGTAAATTTGTATGAAAATAAAGATGCAAAATTCCCAAAATTTTCGCATTTTTATAAAATATATATACAAAAATATATATAAAATAATTAAATTTGTATTAACATAAATATACAAAATGCACATATAAATATACATATAAAACAATGTAAATTTGTTTCAAAATATATATTGGAATACACATAAAATAAAGTAGATTTCTATGAAATATATACACAAAATACATATGAAATTATGTAAATACGTATAAAATATATATACAAAATACATATCAAATAATGTAAATTTGTATCAAAATAAATAAACAAAATATCATGTAAAGAATGTGTATTTGTATAAAATAAATTATAGATGATAAATTTGTATAAAATATATATGCAAGATACTCATTAAATAATGTAAATATGTATAAAAAATAAATAACAAAAACAAATAGAATAATGTAAATTAATATCAAAAAAAATACACAGAATATAAATAAAAAAATGTAAATTTGTATTAAAATAAAGATGCAAAATTCCCATAAAATAAAGCATTTTTTATAAAATATATATACCAAAATACACATAAAAATTTTAAATTTGTATTGAAATAAATATACAAAATGCATATACAATAAGGTAAATTTGTATTGAAAGAGATATGCAAAAATACATATAAAACAATGTAAATTTGTTTCAAAATATATATACGAATAGAAATAAAAAAACGTAGATTTCTATAAAAATATATATACAAAATACACATAAAATTAAGTAAATACGTATAAAAAAATGTATTCAAAATACACATAAAATAATGTAAATTCGAATTAAAATAAATAAACAAAATACCAATAAAAGAATGTGTATTTGGATAAATATAAATATACAAAATACACATACAAAATAAACATAAAATAACGTAGATTTGTAATAAAATATATGTACAAAAAACACATAAAATAATGTAAATTAATATGAAAATATATATACAAATACACATAAAATACCATGAATTTGTATAAAAATATATATTCAAAATAAATATTAAATAATGTAAGAGCGTATAAAAATATATATACAAAGTACATATAAAATGAAAATTAAGATGCAAAATACCTATAAAATAACGCATTTTTTTATAAAATTATTGATACCAAAATACACATAAAATATTTGAACTTGCATTAAAATAAATATACAAAATGCACATACAATAAGGTAAATTTGTATTGAAATAGATATGGAAAATACATATAAAATAATGTAAATTTGTTTCAAAATATATATACGAATACACATAAAATAACGTAGATTTCTATAAAAATACATATGCAAAATACACATAAAATTAAGTAAATACGTATAAAAAAATGTATACAAAATACACATAAAATAATGTAAATTCGTTTAAATGTAAATAAACAATATACCAATAAAAGAATGTGTATTTGTATAAATATAAATATACAAAATGCACATAAAATAACGTAAATTTATATAAAACTATATACATAAAATAACGCAAATTTCTATAAAAATATATGTACAAAAATGAACATAAGATAAATTTGCATAAAAATATATATACAAAACACACATTAGATAATGTAAATGAGTATAAAAATATGTATACAAAATACCTATGAAATAATCTAAATTCGTATCGAATTAAATTAAGAAATACCAATAAAATAATGTAATTTTGGATGAAAATATATATACAAAATACACATAAAATAACCTAAATACAAATACAAATAGACACATAAAATAATTTAAAATTGAATGAAATAAATATACAAAATAAACATAAAATAAGGTAAATTTGTAATGAAATATATGAAAAAATACACATAAAATAATATAAATTTGTATGAAAATATATATACAAATACACATTAAATAACATGAATTTGTATAGATTTTGTATCAAAATATATACTTATACACACAATAAAATAACGTAATTTTTTTATGAAAATGTATATACAAAATACACATAAAATAATTTAAATACGTAGAAAAATATACATACAAAAAACACATAAAATAGTGTAAATATGTATGAAAATATATAAACAAATACACATAAAATAATTTAAATTTGGATAAAAAATATATACAAAATTAACATTAAATAATATAAATATATATATATATATATATATATATATATATATATATATATATATATATATATATATATATATATATATATATATATATATATATATATATATATATATATATATATATATATATATAAAAACACATAGAATAATGTTAAATCGTATCAAAATAAATAAAGAGAATATCAATAAAATAATGTAAATTTGTATGAAAATAAGTTGCAAAATATCCATATAATAACGCATATTTGCATAAAAATATATATACAAAAATACATATAAAATAATTAAATTTGTATTAAAATAAATATACAAAATGCACGTACAATAAAGTAAATTTGTAATGAAATAGATATGCAAAATACACATTAATAATGTAAATATGTATCAAAATATATATACGAATACTCATAAAATAGAGTAAATTTCTATGAAAATATACATACAAAATAGATATACAAAATACACATATAACTAGTTAAATTTGTATTTAAATACATGTACAAAAAACACATAAAATAATGTAGATTTGTATAAAACTATATACAAAAATACACAGAAGTAATTAAATTTGTATGAAAATATATATACAAAATACAGCTAAAATAAGCTAAATTTGATTTGAAATGTACATACAAAATACATAAAATATTGTAAATCTGTATCAAAATATTTATACAAATACATATAATAACGTAGATTTGCTTAAAAATATATAAACAAAATACACATTAAGTAATGTAAATACGTATAAAAAATATGTACAAAATACACATATAATCATGTAATTCGTATCAAAATAAATAAACAAAATAGCAATAAAATAATGTAAATTTGAATGAGAAAACATATACAAATAACGCAAATTTCTATAAAAATATATGTAAAAAAATGCACATAAAATAAAGTAAATTTGCAAAAAAATATATATACAAAACACACACTAAATAATGTAAATGCGTAAATAAAATAACCTAAATTTGTATAAAACTATATACAAAAATACACAAAAATAATTTAAATTTGTTTGAAAAGAAATATACAAAATACACATAAAATTAGGTAAATTTGTATTGAAATACATATACAAAATACACATCAAATAATGTAAATTTGAATGAAAATATATAAACAAATACACTTAAAATAACGTAAATTTGTATAAAATATATATGCAAGATACACATTAAATAATGTAAATGTGTATAAAAAATATATACAAAAAACAAATAGAATAATGTAAAATCGTATCAAAATAAATACACAGAATATCAATAAAATAATGTAAATTTGTATGAAAATAAAGATACAAAATTCCCAAAAATTATCGCATTTTTTATAAAAATATATTTACCAAAATACACATAAAATATTTAAATTTGTATTGAAATAAATATACAAAATGCATATACAGTAAGGTAAATTTGTATTGAAAGAGATATTCAAAAATACATATAAAACAAAGTAAATTTGTTTCAAAATATATATACGAATACACATAAAATAAAGTAGATTTCTATAGAAATATATATACAAAATACATATGAAATTATGTAAATACGTATAAAAATATATATACAAAATACATATCAAATAATGTAAATTCGTGTCAAAATAAATAAACAAAATATCATGAAAAGAATGTGTATTTGTATGAAAATAGATAATAGATAATAAATTTGTATAAATATATATGCAAGATACACATTAAATAATGTAAATATGTATAAAAAGTATATACAAAAAACAAATAGAATAATGTAACATCGTATCAAAATAAATACACCGAATACTAATAAAATAATGTAAATTTGTATGAAAATAAAGATGCAAAATTCCCATAAAATAGCGCATTTCTTATAAAAATATATATACCAAAATACACATAAAATATTTAAATTTGCATTGAAATAAATATACAAAATGCACATACAATAAGGTAAATTTGTATTGAAAGAGATATGCAAAAATACATATAAAACAATGTAAATTTGTTTCAAAATATATATACGAATACAAATAAAAAAACGTAGATTTCTATAAAAATATATATACAAAATACACATAAAACTAAGTAAATACGTATAAAAAAAATGTACACAAAATACACATAAAATAATGTAATTTCGAATTAAAATAAATGTAAATTTGAATGAAAATATAAAAACAAATACACTTAAAATAACGTAAATTTGTGTAAAATATATATGCAAGATACACATTAAATAATGTACATGTGTATAAAAAAATATATACAAAAAACAAATAGAATAATGTAAAATCGTATCAAAATAAATACACAGAATATCAATAAACTAATGTAAATTTGTATGAAAATAAAGATGCAAAATTCCCAAAAATTATCGCATTTTTTATAAAAATATATTTACCAAAATACACATAAAATATTTAAATTTGTATTGAAATAAATATACAAAATGCATATACAGTAAGGTAAATTTGTATTGAAAGAGATATTCATAAATACATATAAAACAAAGTAAATTTGTTTCAAAATATATATACGAATACACATAAAATAAAGTAGATTTCTATAGAAATATATATACAAAATACATATGAAATTATGTAAATACGTATAAAAATATATATACAAAATACATATCAAATAATGTAAATTCGTGTCAAAATAAATAAACAAAATATCATGAAAAGAATGTGTATTTGTATGAAAATAGATAATAGATAATAAATTTGTATAAAATATATATGCAAGATACACATTAAATAATGTAAATATGTATAAAAAAGTATATACAAAAAACAAATAGAATAATGTAACATCGTATCAAAATAAATACACCGAATACTAATAAAATAATGTAAATTTGTATGAAAATAAAGATGCAAAATTCCCATAAAATAGCGCATTTCTTATAAAAATATATATACCAAAATACACATAAAATATTTAAATTTGCATTGAAATAAATATACAAAATGCACATACAATAAGGTAAATTTGTATTGAAAGAGATATGCAAAAATACATATAAAACAATGTAAATTTGTTTCAAAATATATATAAAAATACAAATAAAAAAACGTAGATTTCTATAAAAATATATATACAAAATACACATAAAACTAAGTAAATACGTATAAAAAAAATGTACACAAAATACACATAAAATAATGTAATTTCGAGTTAAAATAAATGTAAATTTGAATGAAAATATAAAAACAAATACACTTAAAATAACGTAAATTTGTGTAAAATATATATATGCAAGATACACATTAAATAATGTATGTATAAAAAATATATACAAAAACAAATAGAATAATGTAAAATCGTATCAAAATGAATACACAGAATATCAATAAAATAATGTAAATTTGTATGAAAATAAAGATGGAAAATACCCATAAAATAAAGCATATTTTTATAAAAATACATATACAAAAATACACATAGAATAATTAAATTTGTATTAAAATTAATATACAAAATGCATATACAATAAAACTGTTAATTTGTAAAAAATCTATATACGAATACACATAATATAACGTAGATTTCAATAGAAATATATATACAAAATACACATAAAATGATGTAAATACGTATAAAAATATATATACAAAATACACATTAAATAATTTATATTCTCGTCAAAATAAATAAACAAAATATCAATAAACGAGTGTGTATTTGTATGAAAATAGATATACAAAATACTCATAATATAACCTAAGTTTGTATAAAACTATATACAAAAATACACAAAAATAATTTAAATTTGTATGAAAATAAATATACAAAATACACATAAAATTATTTTGTATATCTATTTTATACAAAATTACGTGAATTTGTTTTCATTTCATACAAATTTACATTATTTTATGTATTTTGTACATGTAATTAAATACAAATTTAACTACTTATAGTTGAATTTTGTATATCTATTTTCATATAAATTGAAATTTATTTTTGTTTTTTGTATATATTTTATTCAAATTTCGTAATCTTATAAAATATATATACCAAAATACATATAAAATTTTAAAATTTGCATTGAAATAAATATACAAAATGCACATACAATAAGGTAAATTTGTATTGAAAGAGATATGCAAAAATACATATAAAACAATGTAAATTTGTTTCAAAATATATATACGAATACAAAAAAAAAAACGTAGATTTCTATAAAAATATATATACAAAATACACATAAAATTAAGTAAATACGTATAAAAAATGTATACAAAATACACATAAAATAATGTAAATTCGAATTAAAATAAATAAACAAAATACCAATAAAAGAATGTGTATTTGGATAAATATAAATATACAAAATACACATACAAAATAAACATAAAATAAGGTAGATTTGTAATAAAATATATGTACAAAATACACATAAAATAATGTAAATTTATATGAAAATATATATACAAATACACATAAAATACCATGAATTTGTATAAAATATATATTCAAAATAAATATTAAATAATGTAAAAGCGTATAAAATATATATACAAAGTACATATAAAATAATGTAAATTCGTATCAATATAAATCAACAAAACACCAATAAAATAATATATATTTGAATGAAAATAAATTTACAAAATACACATAACATAACTAAAATTTGTATTAAAATATATACAAAAATACATAGAAATAATTTGAGTTTGTATGAAAATAGATATACAAAATACACATAAAACTAGGTAAATTTCTTTTGAAATGTATATACAAAATACCCATAAAATATTGTAAATTTGTGTCAAAATATATAAACAAATACACATAAAATAACGTAAATTTGTATGAAAAATATATACAAAATACACATAGAATAATGTCAATTCGTATCAAAATGAATGAGCAGAATATCAATAAAATAATGTAAATTTGTATGAAAATAAAGATGCAAAATACCCAAAAAATAAAGCATATATTTATAAAAATAGATACAAAAATACACATCGAATAATTAAATTTGTATTAAAATTAATATACAAAATGCGTATATAATAAGGTAAATTTGTATTGAAAAAATATGCAACATACACGTTTACTCATACAAATTTATATTATTTTATTGGTATTTTGTTTATTTATTTTGATACGAATTACATGATTATATGTGTATTTTGTACATATTTTTTATACGTATTTACATTATTTAATGTGTATTTTGTTTATATATTTTCATACAAATTTACGTTATTATATGTGTATTTGTATAAATATTTTGATACAAATTTACTTTATTTCATGTATTTTGTATATATATTTCAATTCAAATTTAGCTTATTTTGTGTATTTTGTATATTTATTTTCATACAAATTTAATTACTTCTGTGTATTTTTGTATATAGTTTTATATAAATTTACGTTAATTTTTTGTATTTTGTATATTTATATTTATACAAATACACATTCTTTTATTGGTATTTTGTTTATTTATTTTGATACGAATTTACAATAGTTTATGTGTTTTTTGTATACATTTTTTTATACATATTTACTTCATTTTATGTGTATTTTGTATATATATTTTTATAGAAATCTACGTTATTTTATGTGTAATCGTATATATATTTTGAAACAAATTTACATTGTTTTCTATGTATTTTGCATATCTATTTCAATACAAATTTACCTTATTGTATGTGTTTTTTGTATATTTATTTTAATACAAATTTAATTTTTTGATGTGTATTTTGGTATATATATTTTTATAAATAAAAAAAATGCGTTATTTTATGGGTATTTTGCTTCTTTATTTTCATAAAAATTTACATTATTTTATTAATATTCTGTGTATTTATTTTGATACGATTTTACATTATTCTATTTGTGTTTTGTACATATTTTTTTATACAAATTTACGTTATTTTAAGTGTATTTGTTTATGTATTTTCATTCAAATTTACATTATTTTATGTGTATTTTGTGTATGTATTTCAATACAAATTTACCTAATTTTATGTGTATTTTGTATATTTATTTTCATACAAATTTAAAATATTTTTGTGTATTTTTGTATATAGTTTGATACAAATTTAGGTTATTTTATGTGTATTTTGTATATCTATTTTCATACAAATACACATTCTTTTATTGATATTTTGTTTATTTATTTTGTCGCGAATTTACATTATTTAATGTGTATTTTGTATATATATTTTTATACGTATTTACATCATTTCATGTGTATTTTGTATAGTTTTAAACAAATTTATATTATTTAATGTGTATTTTGTATATATATATTTATACAAATACACATTCTTTTATTATTTTGTTGATTTATTTTGATACTAATTTACATTATTTAATGTGTATTTTGTATACATTTTTTATTCGTATTTACTTAATTTTATGTGTATTTTGTATATATATTTTTATAGAAATCTACCTTATTTCATGTGTATTCGTGTATATATTTTGAAACAAATTTACATTGTTTATATGTATTTTGCATATCTATTTTTGTGTATTCTGTATTTATTTTTGTTATACATAGAATAATGTAAAATCGTATCAAAATAGGTACACAGAATATCAATAAAATAATTTAAATTTGTATGAAAATAAAGATGCAAAATACCCATAAGATAAAGCATTTTTTTTTAAATACATATAAAAAAATACACATAGTTTAATTAAATTTGTATTAAAATTAATATACAAAATGCACACATACAATAAAGTAAATTTGTATTGAAAAAAAAACGCAAAATACAAATAAAACAGTGTAAATTTGTTTCAAAATATATATACGAATACACATAAAATAACGTAGATTTCTATAGAAATATATATACAAAATACACATGAAATTATGTAAATACGTATAAAAATATATATATAAAATACATATTAAGTAATGTAAATTCGTGACAAAATAAATAACTAAAACATCATGAAAAGAATGTGTATTTGTATGAAAATAAATAATAGATAATAAATTTGTATGTAATATATATGCAACATACACATTAAATAATGTAAATATGTATAAAAAAAATATACAAAAAATAAATAGAATAATGTAAAATCGTATCAAAATAAATACACCGAATATTAATAAAATAATGTAAATTTGTATGAAAATAAAGATGCAAAATTCCAATCAAATAGCGCATTTCTTATAAAAATATATATACCAAAATACACATAAAATATTTAAATTTGTATTGAAATAAATATACAAAATGCACATACAATAAGGTAAACTTCTGTTGAAAGAGATATGCAAAAATACATATAAAAAATTGTAAATTTGTTTCAAAATATTTATACGAATACACATAAAATAACGTAAATTTCTATAAAAATATATATACAAAATACACATAAAATTAGGTAAATACGTATAAAAAAATGTTAACAAAATACACAAAATAATATAAATTCGAAACAAAATAAATAAACAAAATACCAATAAAAGAATGTGTATTTGTTCTGTGTATTTTTGTATATAGTTTTATACAAATTTACGATATTTTATGTGTATTTTGTATATTTATATTTATACAAATACACATTCTTTTACTGGTATTTTGTTTATTTATTTTGATACCATTTTTATGTGTATTTTGTATTCATTTTTTTATACGTATTTACTTCATTTTATGTGTATTTTGTATATATTTTTATAGAAATCAACGTTATTTTATGTGTATTCGTATATATATTTTGAAACAAATTTACATTGTTTTATTTGTATTTTGCATATCTATTTCAATACAAATTTACCTCACAGTATGTGCATTTTTTATATTTATTTTAATACAAATTTTAATATTTTATGTGTATTTTGGTATATATATTTTTATAAAAAATGCGTTATTTTATGGCTATTTTGCATCTTTGTTTTCACACAAATTTACATTATTTAATCAATATTCTGTGTATTTATTTTGATACGATTTTACATTATTCTATTTGTGTTTTGTATATATTTTGTTATACATATTTACATTATTTAATTAGTATTTTGTATGTATATTTGATACAAATTTACGTTATTTTAAGTGTATATGTTTATATATTTTCATTCAAATTTCCATTATTTTATGTGTATTTAGTAAATGTATTTCAATACAAATTTACCTAATTTTATGTGTATTTTGTATATTTATTTTCATACAAATTTAAATTATTTTTGTGTATTTTTGTATACAGTTTTATACAAACAGGTTATTTTATGAGTATTTTGTATATCTATTTTCATACAAATACACATTCTTTTATTGATATTTTGTTTATTTATTTTGACGAGAATTTAAATTATTTAATGTGTATTTTGTATATATATATATATATATATATATATATATATATATATATATATATATATATATATATATATATATATATATATATATATATATATATATATATATATATATATATTTTTATACGTGTTTACATCATTTCATGTGTATTTTGTATATATATTTCTATAGAAATCTACTTTATTTTATGTGTATTCGTTTATAGATTTTTAAACAAATTTACGCTTTAATGTGCATTTTGTATATTTTTTCAATACAAATTTACCTTATTGTACGTGCATTTTGTATATTAATTTTAATACAAATTTAATTATTCTATGTGTATTTTTGTATATGTATTTTTAAAAAAATATGCTTTATTTTATGGTTATTTTGCATATTTTTTTTCATACAAAATTACATTATTTTATTGATAATCTGTGTATTTATTTTGATACGATTTTACATTATTCTATGTGTATTTTGTATATATTTTTTATTTAATTTAGCTTATTTTATGTGTATTTTGTATATTTATTTATTTTAATACAAAATCAAATATTTTATGTTTTTTCGTATATATATTTTTATAAAAAATGCGTTTTTTTATGGGTATTTTGCATCTTAATTTTCATACAAATTTACATTATTTTATTAATATTTTCTGTATTTATTTTGATACGATTTTACATTATTTTATTTGTGTTTTGTATATATTTTTTTATACATATTTACATTATTTAATGTGTTTTTTGTATATATATTTGATACAAATTTACGTAATTTTAAGTCTATATGTTTATATATTTTCATTCAAATTTACATTATTTTATGTGTATTTTGTATATATATTTCTATACAAATTTACCCAATTTTATATGTTTTTTGTATATTTATTTTCATACAAGTTTAAATTATTTTTGTGTATTTTTGTTTATAGTTTTATACAAATTTAGGTTATTTTATGTGTATTTTGTATATCTATTTTCATACAAATACACATTCTTTTCATGATATTTTGTTTATTTATTTTGACGCGAATTTTATGTGAATTTGTTTTCATTTCATACAAATATACATTATTTTATGTGTATTTTGTACATGTATTTAAATACAAATTTAACTAATTATATGTGTATTTTGTATATCTATTTTCATACAAATTGAAATTTATTTTTTTGTTTTTTTGTATATATTTTTAACCAAATTTTCGTAATCTTATAAAAATATATATACCAAAATACACATATAATATTTAAATTTGCATTGAAATTAATATACAAAATGCACATACAATAAGGTAAATTTGTATTGAAAGAGATATGCAAAAATACATATAAAACAATGTAAATTTGTTTCAAAATATATATACGAATACAAATAAAAAAAACGTAGATTTCTATAAAAATATAAATACAAAATACACATAAAATTAAGTAAATTCGTATAAAAAAATGTATACAAAATACTCATAAAATAATGTAAATTCGAATTAAAATAAATAAACAAAATACCAATAAAAGAATGTGTATTTGGATAAATATAAATATACAAAATACACATACAAAATAAACATAAAAAAAGGTAGATTTGTAAAAAAATATATGTACAAAATACACATAAAATAATGTAAATATATATAAAAATATATATACAAATACACATAAAATAGCATGAATTTGTATAAAAATATATATTCAAAATAAATATTAAATAATGTAAAAGCGTATAAAAATATATATACAAAGTACATATAAAATAATGTAAATTCGTATCAATATAAATCAACAAAACACCAATAAAATAACATATATTTGAATGAAAATAAATTTACAAAATACACATAACATAACTAAAATTTGTATTAAAATATATACAAAAATACATAGAAATAATTTGAGTTTGTATGAAAATAGATATACAAAATACACATAAAACTAGGTAAATTTCATTTGAAATGTATATACAAAATACCCATAAAATATTGTAAATTTGTGTCAAAATATATAAACAAATACACATAAAATAGCGTAAATTTGTATGAAAAATATATACAAAATACACATAGAATAATGTCAATTCGTATCAAAATGAATGAGCAGAATATCAATAAAATAATGTAAATTTGTATGAAAATAAAGATGCAAAATACCCAAAAAATAAAGCATATATTTATAAAAATACAGATACAAAAATACACATCGAATAATTAAATTTGTATTAAAATTAATATACAAAATGCGTATATAATAAGGTAAATTTGTATTGAAAAAATATGCAACATACACGTTTACTCATACAAATTTATATTATTTTATTGGTTTTTTTTTTTTTTTTGATACGAATTACATGATTATATGTGTATTTTGTACATATTTTTTATACGTATTTACATTATTTAAAATTGTTTATATATTTTCATACAAATTTACGTTATTATATGTGTATTTGTATAAATATTTTGATACAAATTTACTTTATTTCATGTATTTTGTATATATTTTTCTATTCAATTTTTGCTTATTTTGTGTGTATTTTGTATATTTTCATACAAATTCAATTACTTCTGTGTATTTTGTATATAGTTTTATATAAATTTACGTTATTTTTGTGTATTTTGTATATTTATATTTATACAAATACATTCTTTTATTGGTATTTTGTTTATTTATTTTGATACGAATTTACAATAGTTTATGTGTTTTTGTATACATTTTTATACATATTTACTTCATTTTATGTGTATTTTGTATATATATTTTATAGAAATCTACGTTATTTTATGTGTATTCGTATATATATTTTGAAACAAATTTACATTGTTTTCTATGTATTTTGCATATCTATTTCAATACAAATTTACCTTATTGTATGTGTTTTTGTATATTTATTTTAATACAAATTTAATTTTTTGATGTGTATTTTGGTATATATATTTTATAAATAAAAAAAAATGCGTTATTTTATGGGTATTTTGCTTCTTTATTTTCATAAAAATTTACATTATTTTATTAATATTCTGTGTATTTATTTTGATACGATTTTACATTATTCTATTTGTGTTTTGTACATATTTTTTATACAAATTTACGTTATTTTAAGTGTATTTGTTTATGTATTTTCATTCAAATTTACATTATTTTATGTGTATTTTGTGTATGTATTTCAATACAAATTTACCTAATTTTATGTGTATTTTGTATATTTATTTTCATACAAATTTAAAATATTTTTGTGTATTTTTGTATATAGTTTGATACAAATTTAGGTTATTTTATGTGTATTTTGTATATCTATTTTCATACAAATACACATTCTTTTATTGATATTTTGTTTATTTATTTTGTCGCGAATTTACATTATTTAATGTGTATTTTGTATATATATTTTTATACGTATTTACATCATTTCATGTGTATTTTGTATAGTTTTAAACAAATTTATATTATTTAATGTGTATTTTGTATATATATATTTATACAAATACACATTCTTTTATTGGTATTTTGTTTATTTATTTTGATACTAATTTACATTATTTAATGTGTATTTTGTATACATTTTTTATACGTATTTACTTAATTTTATGTGTATTTTGTATATATATTTTTATAGAAATCTACCTTATTTCATGTGTATTCGTGTATATATTTTGAAACAAATTTACATTGTTTATATGTATTTTGCATATCTATTTTGTGTATTCTGTATTTATTTTTGTTATACATAGAATAATGTAAAATCGTATCAAAATAGGTACAGAATATCAATAAAATAATTTAAATTTGTATGAAAATAAAGATGCAAAATACCCATAAGATAAAGCATTTTTTAAATACATATAAAAAATACACATAGTTTAATTAAATTTGTATTAAAATTAATATACAAAATGCACATACAATAAAGTAAATTTGTATTGAAAAAACGCAAAATACAAATAAAAGAGTGTAAATTTGTTTCAAAATATATACGAATACACATAAAATAACGTAGATTTCTATAGAAATATATATACAAAATACACATGAAATTATGTATAAAAATATATATATAAAATACATATTAAGTAATGTAAATTCGTGACAAAATAAATAACTAAAACATCATGAAAAGAATGTGTATTTGTATGAAAATAAATAATAGATAATAAATTTGTATGTAATATATATGCAACATACACATTAAATAATGTAAATATGTATAAAAAAAAATATACAAAAAACAAATAGAATAATGTAAATCGTATCAAAATAAATACACCGAATATTAATAAAATAATGTAAATTTGTATGAAAATAAAGATGCAAAATTCCAATCAAATAGCGCATTTCTTATAAAAATATATATACCAAAATACACATAAAATATTTAAATTTGTATTGAAATAAATATACAAAATGCACATACAATAAGGTAAACTTCTGTTGAAAGAGATATGCAAAAATACATATAAAAAATTGTAAATTTGTTTCAAAATATATACGAATACACATAAAATAACGTAAATTTCTATAAAAATATATATACAAAATACACATAAAATTAGGTAAATACGTAAAAAAAATGTTAACAAAATACACAAAATAATATAAATTCGAAACAAAATAAATAAACAAAATACCAATAAAAGAATGTGTATTTGTTCTGTGTATTTTTGAATATAGTTTTATACAAATTTACGATATTTTATGTGTATTTTGTATATTTATATTTATACAAATACACATTCTTTTACTGGTATTTTGTTTATTTATTTTGATACCATTTTTATGTGTATTTTGTATTCATTTTTTTATACGTATTTACTTCATTTTATGTGTATTTTGTATATATTTTTATAGAAATCAACGTTATTTTATGTGTATTCGTATATATATTTTGAAACAAATTTACATTGTTTTATTTTTATTTTGCATATCTATTTCAATACAAATTTACCTCACAGTATGTGCATTTTTTATATTTATTTTAATACAAATTTTAATATTTTATGTGTATTTTGGTATATATATTTTTATAAAAAATGCGTTATTTTATGGCTATTTTGCATCTTTGTTTTCACACAAATTTACATTATTTAATCAATATTCTGTGTATTTATTTTGATACGATTTTACATTATTCTATTTTTTTGTATATATTTTGTTATACATATTTACATTATTTAATTAGTATTTTGTATGTATATTTGATACAAATTTACGTTATTTTAAGTGTATATGTTTATATATTTTCATTCAAATTTCCATTATTTTATGTGTATTTAGTAAATGTATTTCAATACAAATTTACCTAATTTTATGTGTATTTTGTATATTTATTTTCATACAAATTTAAATTATTTTTGTGTATTTTTGTATACAGTTTTATACAAACAGGTTATTTTATGAGTATTTTGTATATCTATTTTCATACAAATACACATTCTTTTATTGATATTTTGTTTATTTATTTTGACGAGAATTTAAATTATTTAATGTGTATTTTGTATATATATATATATATATATATATATATATATATATATATATATATTTATATATATATATATATATATATATATATATATTTTTTTTTTTATACGTGTTTACATCATTTCATGTGTATTTTGTATATATATTTCTATAGAAATCTACTTTATTTTATGTGTATTCGTTTATAGATTTTTAAACAAATTTACGCTTTAATGTGCATTTTGTATATTTTTTCAATACAAATTTACCTTATTGTACGTGCATTTTGTATATTAATTTTAATACAAATTTAATTATTTTATGTGTATTTTTGTATATGTATTTTTAAAAAAATATGCTTTATTTTATGGGTATTTTGCATATTTTTTTTTCATACAAAATTACATTATTTTATTGATAATCTGTGTATTTATTTTGATACGATTTTACATTATTCTATGTGTATTTTGTATATATTTTTTATTTAATTTAGCTTATTTTATGTGTATTTTGTATATTTATTTATTTTAATACAAAATCAAATATTTTATGTTTTTTCGTATATATATTTTTATAAAAAATGCGTTTTTTTATGGGTATTTTGCATCTTAATTTTCATACAAATTTACATTATTTTATTAATATTTTCTGTATTTATTTTGATACGATTTTACATTATTTTATTTGTGTTTTGTATATATATATTTTTTATACATATTTACATTATTTAATGTGTTTTTTGTATATATATTTGATACAAATTTACGTAATTTTAAGTCTATATGTTTATATATTTTCATTCAAATTTACATTATTTTATGTGTATTTTGTATATATATTTCTATACAAATTTACCCAATTTTATATGTTTTTTGTATATTTATTTTCATACAAGTTTAAATTATTTTTGTGTATTTTTGTTTATAGTTTTATACAAATTTAGGTTATTTTATGTGTATTTTGTATATCTATTTTCATACAAATACACATTCTTTTCATGATATTTTGTTTATTTATTTTGACACGAATTAACATTATTTAATGTGTATTTTGTATATATATTTTTATACGTATTTACATTATTTCAAGTGTATTTTGTATATATATTTCTATAGAAATCTGCGTTATTTTATGTGTATTCGTATATATATTTTCAAACAAATTTACATTGTTTTATGTGTATTTTGCATATTTTTTCAATACAAATTTACCTTATTGTATGTGCATTTTGTATATTAATTTTAATACAAATTTGATTAATCTATGTGTATTTTTGTATATGTATTTTTATAAAAATATGCTTTATTTTATGGGTATTTATTTATTTATTTTGTTTCGAATTTACATTATTTTATGTGTATTTTGTTTACATTTTTTTATACGTATTTACTGTATTTTATGTGTATTTTGTATATATATTTTTATAGAAATCTACGTTATTTTATGTGTATTCGTATATATATTTTGAAACAAATTTACATTGTTTTATATGTATTTTTGCATATCTCTTTCAATAGAGATTTACCTTATTGTATGTGCATTTTGTATATTTATTTCAATACAAATTTAAATATTTTATGTGTATTTTGGTATATATATTTTTATAAGAAATGCGCTATTTGATGGGAATTTTGCATCTTTATTTTCATACAAATTTACATAATTTTATTAATATTCGGTGTACTTATTTTGATACGATTTTACATTATTCTATTTGTTTTTTGTATATATTTTTTTATATACATATTTACATTATTTAAATGTATCTTGCATATATATTACATACAAATTTATTATCTATTATTTATTTTCATACAAATACACATTCTTTTCATGATATTTTGTTTATTTATTTTGTCACGAATTTACATTACTTAATATGTATTTTATATATATATTTTTATACGTATTTACATAATTTCATGTGTATTTTGTATATATATATATATATATATATATATATATATATATATATCTATATATATATATATATATATATATATATATATATATATTTCTATAGAAATCTACGTTATTTTATGTGTATTCGTATATATATTTTGTAACAAATTTACACTGTTTTATTTGTATTTTGCGTTTTTTTTCAGTACAAATTTACCTTATTGTATGTGTGCATTTTGTATATTAATTTTAATACATATTTAATTATTCTATGTGTATTTTTGTATATATATTTAAAAAAAAAAAGCTTTATTTTATGGGTATTTTGCATCTTTATTTTCATACAAATTTAAATTATTTTATTGATATTCTGTGTAGTTATTTTGATACGATTTTACATTATTCTATGTATAACAAAAATAAATACAGAATACACAAAAATAGATATGCAAAATACATATAAACAATGTAAATTTGTTTCAAAATATATATACGAATACACATGAAATAAGGTAGATTTCTATAAAAATATATATACAAAATACACATAAAATTAAGTAAATACGTATAAAAAATGTATACAAAATACACATAAAATAATGTAAATTAGTATCAAAAAAAATAAACAAAATACCAATAAAAGAATGCGTATTTGTATAAATATACATATACAAAATACACATTAAATAATATAAATTTGTTTAAAACTATACAAAATACACATGAAATGATGTAAATACGTATAAAAATATATATACAAAATACACATTAAATAATGTAAATTCGCGTCAAAATAAATAAACAAAATATCAATAAAAGAATGTGTATTTGTATGAAAATAGATATAAAAAATACATATAAAATAACCTAAACTTGTATCAAACTATATACAAAAATACACAAAAATATTTTAAATTTGTATGAAAATAAATATAGAAAATACACATAAAATTAGGTAAATTTGTATTGAAATACATACACAAAATACACATAAAATAATGTAAATTTGAATGAAAATACATAAACAAATACACTTAAAATAACGTAAATTTGTATAAAAAAAATATGTACAAAACACAAATAGAATAATGTAAAATCGTATCAAAATAAATACACAGAGTATTATTAAAATAATGTAAATTTGTATGAAAATAAAGAAGCAAAATACCCATAAAATAACGCATTTTTTTTATTTATAGAAATATATATATCAAAATACACATCAAAAAATTAAATTTGTATTAAAATAAATATACAAAAAACACATACAGTAAGGTAAATTTGTATTGAAATAGATATGCAAAATACATATAAAACAATGTAAATTTGTTTCAAAATATATATACGAATACACATAAAATAACGTAGATTTCAATAAAAATATATATACAAAATACACATAAAATGAAGTAAATATGTATAAAAAAATGTATAAAAAGTACACATAAAATAATGTAAATTCGTATAAAAATAAATATACAAAATACCAATAAAAGAATGTGTATTTGTATAAATATAAATATAAAAAATACACATAAAATAACGTAAATTTATATAAAACTATATACAAAAATACACAGAAGTAATTGAATTTGTATGAAAATATATACAAAATACACACAAAATAAGCTAAATTTGAATTGAAATATATACAAAATACATGAAATAAAATAAATTTGTATCAAAATATTTATACAAATACACATATAATAACGTAAATTTGTATGAAAATATATAAACAAAATACACATTAAATAATGTAAATACGTATAAAAAATATGTACTAAATACACATATAATCATGTAATTCGTATCAAAATAAATAAACAAAATACCAATAAAATAATATAAATTTATATGAGTAAATGTGCCTGTTGCATATTTTTTCAATACAAATTTACCTTATTATACGCATTTTGTATATTAATTTTTATACAAATTTAATTATTCGATCTGTATTTTTATAAACATATGCTTTATTTTTTGGGTATTTTGCATCTTTATTTTCATACAAATTTACATTATTTTATTGATATTCTGCTCATTCATTTTGATACGAATTGACATTATTCTATGTGTATTTTGTATATATTTTTCATACAAATTTACGTTATTTTATGTTTAAAAATATAAAATACACATATAATGTAATTCGTATCAAAATAAATAAACAAAATACCAATAAAATAATATAAATTTGTATGAGTAAACGTGTATGTTGCATATTTTTTCAATACAAATTTACCTTATTATATACGCATTTTGTATATTAATTTTTATACAAATTTAATTATTCGATGTGTATTTTTGTATCAGTATTTTTATACATATGCTTTATTTTATGGGTGTTTTGCATCTTTATTTTCATACAAATTTACATTATTATATTGATATTCTGCTCATTCATTTTGATACGAATTGACATTATTCTATGTGTATTTTGTATATATTTTTCATACAAATTTACGTTATTTTATGTGTAATTATGTGTATTTTGACACAAATTAACAATATTTTATGGGTATTTTGTATATACATTTCAAAAGAAATTTACCTAGTTTTATGTGTATTTTGTATATCTATTTTCATACAAACTCAAATCATTTCTATGTATTTTTGTATATATTTTAATACAAATTTAATTATGTTATTTGTTTTTTGTAAATTTATTTTCATTCAAATATATATTATTTTATTGGTGTTTTGTTGATTTATATTGATACGAATTTACATTATTTTATATGTACTTTGTATATATATTTTTATTCGCATTTACATTATTTAATATTTATTTTGAATATATTTTTTTACAAATTCATGGTATTTTATGTGTATTTGTATATATATTTTCATATAAATTAACATTATTTTATGTGTATTTTGTACATATATTTTATTACAAATCTAGCTTATTTTATGTTTATTTTGTATGTGTATTTTGTTTATTTATATTTATCCAAATACACATTCTTTTATTGGTATTTTGTTTATTTATTTTAATTCGAATTTACATTATTTTATGTGTATTTTGTATACATTTTTTTATACGTATTTACGTAATTTTAAGTGTATTTTGTATATATATTTTTATAAAATATAAGTTTTTTTATTTGTATTCGTATATATATATTGAAACAAATTTACATTGTTTTATATGTATTTTTGCATATCTCTTTCAATACAAATTTACCTTATTGTATGTGCATTTTGTATATTTATTTCAATGCAAATTTAAATATTTGATGTATATTTTGGTATATATATTTTTATAAGATTACGAAAATTTGAATAAAAATCTATACAAAAAAACAAAAAAATAAATTTCAATTTGTATGAAAATAGATATACAAAATACACATATAATTAGTTAAATGTGTATTTAAATACATGTACAAAATACACATAAAATAATGTAAATTTGTATGAAATGAAAACAAATTCACATAAAATTCGCGACAAAATAAATAAACAAAATATCAATAAAAGAATGTGTATTTGTATGAAAATAGATATACAAAATACACATAAAATAACCTAAATTTGTATCAAACTATGTACAAAAATACACAAAAATATTTTAAATTTTTATGAAAATAAATATACAAAATACACATAAAATTAGGTAAATTTGTAATGAAATACATACACAAAATACACATAAAATAATGTAAATTTGAATGAAAATACATAAACAAATACACTTAAAATAACGTTAATTTGTATAAAAAAATATGTACAAAACACAAATAGAATAATGTAAAATCGTATCAAAATAAATACACAGAATATTAATAAAATAATGTAAATTTGTATGAAAATAAAGCAAAATACCCATAAATAACGCTTTTTTATAAAATATATATACCAAAATACACATCAAAAAATTAAATTTGTATTAAAATAAATATACAAAAAACACATACAATAAGGTAAATTTGTATTGAAAAAGATATGCAAAATACATATAAAACAATGTAAGTTTGTTTCAAAATATATATACGAACACACATAAAATAAAGTAGATTTCTATAAAAATATATATACAAAATAGAAATAAAATGAAGTAAATACGTATAAAAAAATGTATACAAAAAACACATAAAATAATGTAAATTCGTATCAAAATAAATAAACAAAATACCTATAAAAGAACGTGTATTTGTATAAATATAAATATACAAAATACACATAAAATAACGTAAATTTATATAAAACTATATACAAAAATACACAGAAGTAATTAAATTTGTATGAAAATATATACAAAATACACACAAAATAAGCTAAATTTGAATTGAAATATATATACAAAATACATGAAATAAAGTAAATTTGTATCAAAATATTTATACAAATACACATATAATAACGTAAATTTGTATGAAACTATATAAACAAAATACACATTAAATAATGTAAATACGTATAAAAAATATGTACAAAATACACATATAATCATGTAATTCGTATCAAAATAAATAAAAAAAATACCAATAAAATAATATAAATTTGTATGAGTAAACGTGTATGTTGCATATTTTTTCAATACAAATTTACCTTATTATATACGCATTTTGTATATTAATTTTAATACAAATTCAATTATTCGATGTGTTTTTTTGTATCTGTATTTGTATACATATTTTTATACGCTTTTATTTAATATTTATTTTGAATATATATTTTTATACAAATTCATGGTATTTTATGTGTATTTGTATATATATTTTTATATAAATTTACATTATTTTATGTGTATTTTGTACATATATTTTTTTTACAAATTTTGCATCTTTATTTTCATACAAATTTACATTATTTTATTAATATTCGGTGTATTTATTTTGATACGATATTACATTATTCTATTTGTTTTTTGTATATATGTTTTTTTTATACATATTTACATTATTTAATGTATATCTTGCATATATATTTCATACAAATTTATTATCTATTATTTATTTTCATACAAATACACATTCTTTTCATGATATTTTGTTTATTTATTTTGACACGAATTTACATTATTTGATATGTATTTTGTATATATATTTTTATACGTATTTACATAATTTCATATGTATTTTGTATATATATTTCTATAGAAATCTACTTTATTTTTGTGTATTCGTATATATATTTTGAAACAAATTTACATTGTTTTATATGTATTTTTGAATATCTCTTTCAATACAAATTTACCTTACTGTATATGCATTTTGTATACTTATTTCAATACAAATTTAAATATTTTATGTGTATTTTGGTTAATATATTTTTATAAAAAATGCGATAATTTTTGGGAATTTTGCATCTTTATTTTCATACAAATTTACATTATTTTATTGATATTCCGTGTATTTATTTTGATACGATTTTACATTATTCTATTTGTTTTTTGTATATATATTTTTTATACAGATTTACATTATTTAATGTGCATCTTGCATATATTTTTTATACAAATTTACGTTATTTTAAGTGTATTTGATTATATATTTTCATTCAAATTTACATTATTTGATGTGTATTTTGTATATGTATTTCAATACAAATTTACCTAATTTTATGTGTATTTTGTATATTTCTTTTCAAACAAATTTAAATTATTTTTGTGTATTTTTGTATATAGTTTTATACAAATTTAGGTGATTTTTTGTACGCATTTACATTATTATTTATATGTATTTTGTAAATGTTTTCTCATAGAAATTTACATTATTTTATTGGTATTTTGTCTATTTATTTTAATACGAGTTACATGATTATATGTGTATTTTTTACATTTTTTTATACGTATTTACATTATTTAATGTGTATTTTGTTTATATATTTTTATACAAATTTACGTTATTATATGTGTATTTGTATAGGTATTTTGATACAAATTTACATTATTTTATGTATTTTGTATATATATTTCAATTCAAATTTAGCTTATTTTATGTGTATTTTGTATATCTATTTATTTTAATACAAAATCAAATATCTTATGTTTTTTCGTATATATATTTTTAAAAAAATGCGTTATTTTATGGGTATTTTGCATCTTAATTTTCATACAAATTTACATTATTTGATTAATATTTTCTGTATTTATTTTGATACAATTTTACATTATTTTATTTGTGTTATGTATATATTTTTTTATACATATTTACATTATTTAATGTTTTTTTTTTTGTATATATATTTGATACAAATTTACGTTATTTTAAGTATATATGTTTATATATTTTCATTCAAATTTACATTATTTTATGTGTATTTTGTATATGTATTTCAATACAAATTTACCTATTTTTATATGTTTTTTGTATATTTATTTTTGTGTATTTTTGTATATAGTTTTATACAAATTTAGGTTATTTTATGTGTATTTTGGATATCTATTTTCATACAAATACACATTCTTTCATGATATTTTGTTTATTTATTTTGACACGAATTAACATTATTTAATGTGTATTTTGTATATATATATTTTTATACGTATTTACATTATTTCAAGTGTATTTTGTATATATATTTCTATGGAAATCTGCGTTATTTTATGTGTGTTCGAATATATATTTTGAAACAAATTTACATTGTTTTATGTGTATTTTGCATATTTTTTCAATACAAATTTACCTTATTGTATGTGCATTTTGTATATTAATTTTAATACAAATTTGATTAATCTATGTGTATTTTTGTATATGTATTTTTATAAAAACATGTAATTACTTAAATTTGTATTTAAATACATGTACAAAATACACATAAAATAATGTAAATTTGTATGAAATGAAAACAATTTCACATAAAATAACGCACATTTGTATAAAATAGATATACAAAATAATTTTATGTGTATTTTGTATATTTATTTTCATACAAATTTAAATTATTTTTGTGTATTTTTGTATATAGTTTTATACAAACTAAGGATATTTTATGAGTATTTTGTATATCTATTTTCATACAAATACACATTCTTTTATTGATATTTTGTTTATTTATTTTGACGAGAATTTAAATTATTTAATGTGTATTTTGTATATATATTTTTATACGTATTTACATCATTTCATGTGTATTTTGTATATATATTTCTATAGAAATCTACGTTATATTATGTGTATTCGTATATAGATATTTAAACAAATTTACACTTTTATGTGTATTTTGCATATTTTTTCAATACAAATTTACCTTATTGTATATGCATTTTGTATATTAATTTAAATACAAATTTAATTATTCTATGTGTATTTTTGTATATGTATTTTTATAAAAATATGCTTTATTTTATGGGAATTTTGCATCTTTATTTTCATACAAATTTACGTTATTTTATTGATATTCTGCTCATTCATTTTGATACGATTTGATATTATTCTATGTGTATTTTGTATATATTTTTCAAACAAATTTATGTTATTTTATGTGTATTTGTTTATATATTCTGACACAAATTTACAATATTTTATGGGTATTTTGTATACATATTTCAAAAGAAATTTACCTAGTTTTATGTGTATTTTGAATATCTAATTTCATACAAACTCAAATTATTTTTATGTATTTTTGTATATATTTCAACACAAATTTTAGTTATGTTATGTGTATTTTGTAAATCTATTTTCATTCAAATATATATTATTTTATTGGTATTTTGTTGATTTATATTGATACGAATTTACATTATTTTATATTTACTTTTTATATATATTTTTATACGCATTTACATTATTTAATATTTATTTTGAATATATAATTTTATACAAATTCATGGTATTTTATGTGTATTTGTATATATATTTTCATATAAATTTACATTATTTTATGAGTATTTTGTACATATATTTCATTACAAATTTTCCTTATTTTATGTTTTTTTTTGTATGTGTATTTTGTACATTTATATTTATACAAATACACATTCTTTTATTGGTATTTTGTTTATTTATTTTGTTTCGAATTTATATTATTTTAAGTGTATTTTGTTTACATTTTCTTATACGTATTTACCTAATTTTATGTGTATTTTGTATATATATATTTTTATAGAAATCTACGTTATTTTATGTGTATTCGTATATATATTTTGAAACAAATTTACTTTGTTTTATATGTATTTTTGCATATCTCTTTCAATAGAAGTTTATCTTATTGTATGTGCATTTTGTATATTTATTTCAATACAAGTTTAAATATTTTATGTGTATTTTGTCTATATATTTTTATAAGAAATACGCTATTTGATAGAATTTTGCATCTTTATTTTCATACAAATTTATATTATTTTATTAATATTTTGTTTATATATTTTATACGATCTTACATTATTATATTTGTTTTTCTATATATTTTGATACATATTTACATTATTTTATGTATATTTGTATATATATTTCAATTCAAATTAAGTTTATTTATTATTTTGTATATCTATTTTAATACAAATTTAATTACTTTTATGTAGTTTTGTTTATTTATTTTTATATAAATTTACATTATTTTATATGCATTTTATATATATATATATATATATATATATATATATATATATATATATATATATATATATATATATATATATATATATATATATATATATATTTGTATGTATTTTTATACGTATTTACTTAATTTCATGTGTATTTTGTATATATATTTTATAGAAATCTACGTTATTTTATGTGTTTTCCTTTATATATTTAAACAAATTTACAATGTTTTATATGTATTTTGCGTATTTTTCAATACAAATTTACCTTATTCTATGTGCATTTTGTATATTAATTTTAATACAAATTTAATTATTCTATGTGTATTTTCGTATATATTTAAAAAAAATATGCTTTATCTTTGTATTTTCATACAATAAAAATTTTTTTTTGATATTCTGTGTACTTATTTTGATACGATTTTACATTATTCTATGGGTATTTTGCATCTTAATTTTCATACAAATTTACATTATTTTAGTAATATTTTGTTTATTTATTTTGGTACGATTTTACATTATTATATTTGTGAATAGTATATATTATTTTATACATATTTACATTATTTATGTTTTTTTTTGTATATATATTTTATAAAAATTTACGTTATTTTAATTATATATTTTTATATATTTTAATTAAAATTTAAATTATTTTAATTTTATTTTTTATATTTATTTAAATAAAAATTTAACTAATTTTTAATGTTTTTTGTATAATTATTTTCATAAAAGTTTACATTTTTATTGTGTATTTTGTATATAGTTTTATACAAATTTAGGTTATTTATGTGTATTTTGTATATCTATTTTCATACAAATACACATTCTTTTCATGATATTTTGTTTATTTATTTTGACACGAATTAACATTATTTAATGTGTATTTTGTATATATATTTTTATACGTATTTACATTATTTCAAGTGTATTTTGTATATATATTTCTATAGAAATCTGCGTTATTTTATGCGTATTCGTATATATATTTTGAAACAAATTTACATTGTTTTATGTGTATTTTGCATATTTTTTCAATACAAATTTACCTTATTGTATGTGCATTTTGTATATTAATTTTAATACAAATTTGATTAATCTATGTGTATTTTTATATATGTATTTTTATAAAAATATGCTTTATTTTATGGGTATTTTGCATCTTTATTTTCATACAAATTTACATTATTTTATTGATATTCTGTGTATTTATTTTGATATGATTTTACATTATTCTATGTGTATTTTGTATATATATTTTATATAAAATGTATTTGTTTTCATTTCATACAAATCTACATTATTTTATGTGTTTTTTGTACATGTATTTAAATACAAATTTAACTAGTTATATGTGTATTTTGTATATCTATTTTGTATGTATATTTTCAAAGAAATTTACTCTATTTTATGAGTATTCGTATATATATTTTGATACAAATTTACATTATTGATGTGTATTTTGCATATCTATTTCAATACAAATTTACTTTATTGTACGTGCATTTAGTATATTTATTTTAAGACAAATTTATTTTTTTTTATATGTATTTTTGTATATATATTTTCATGCAAATATGCGTTATTATATTGATATTTTGCATCTTTATTTTCATACAAATTTACATTATTTTATTGATATTCTCTTTATTTATTTTGATACGATTTAACTTTATTCTATGTGTATTTTGTATATTTTTTTATACATATTTACATAATTTAATAATCATTTTGGATATATATTTATCCAAATTTACATTATTTTATGTGTATTTGTTATATATTTTCATACAAATTTACATTATTTTATGTGTTTTTTGTATATATATTTTTCTACGTATTTAAATTATTTTATGTGTATTTTGTATATACATTTTCTTAAAAAAATTACGTTATTTTATTGTGTGTATAAGTATATATTTTGAAACAAATTTTATACAAGTTCATGTTATTTAATGTGTATTGGTATATATATTTTCATACAAATTTATATTATTTTATGTGTATTTTTTCATATATCTCATTACAAATTTACCTTATTTTATGTTTATTTTGTATATTTATTTCATTCAATTTTAAATTATTTTATGTGTATATTTGTATTTGCATTTAGGTTATATTATGTGTATTATGTATATATATTTTCATCCTAAATTACATTATTTTATTGGTATTTTCTTTATTTAATTCGATACGAATTTAGATTATTTCATAGGTATTTTCTATACATATTTTTATACTCATTTACATTATCTAATGTGTGTTTTGTATATATATTTGTATGCAAATTTATTTTATGTTCATTTTTGTACATATATTTTTATAGAAATTTGCGTTATTTTATGTATATAGTTTTATATAAATTTACGTTATTTGATGTGCATTTTGTATATTTATATTTATACAAATACACATTCTTTTGTTGGTATGTTGTTTATTTACATTTATACGAATTTACATTATTTTATGTGTATTTTGTATATATTTTTTTTATACGTATTTACTTAATTTTATGTGTATTTTGTATATGTATTTTTATAGAAATCTACGTTATTTTATGTGTATTCGTATATATATTTTGAAACAAATTTACTTTATTTTATATGTATTTTCCATATCTATTTCAATACAAATATACCTTATTGTATGTGCATTTTGTATATTTATTTTAATACAAATTGAAATATTTTATGTGTATTTTGGTATCAATAATTTTATAAAAAATGCGTTATTTTATAGGTTTTTTGCATCTTAATTTTCATACAAATTTACATTATTTTATTAATATTCTGTGTATATATTTTGATACGATTTTACATTATTTTATTTGTGTTTTGTATATATTTTTTTATACATATTTACATTATTTAATGTGTATTTTGCACATATATTTCATACAAATTTACGTTATTATATGTGTATTTGTTTGTATATTTTCTTTCAAATTTACATTATCTTATGTGTATTTTATATATGTATTTCAATACAAATTAACCTAATTTTATGTGTATTTTGTATATTTCTTTTCATACAAATTTAAATTATTTTTGTGTATTTTTGTATATAGTTTTATACAAATTTAGGTTATTTTATGTACGCATTTACATTATTTAATGTGTGTTTTGTATATATATTTTTATCCAAAGTTACTTTATTTTACGTTCATTTTTGGACATATATTTTTTTAGAAATTAGCTTTATTTTATATGTATTTGTATATGTTTTCTCATACAAATTTACATTATTTTATTGATATTTTGCTTATTTAGTTTGATACGAATTACATGATTATATGTGTATTTTGTACATATTTTTTATACGTATTTACATTACTTAATGTGTATTTTGTTTATATATTTTTAAACAAATTTACGTTATTATATGTATTTTTATAAATATTTTGATACGATTTTACATTATTCTATTTTATTTTGTATATACATTTCAATTCAAATTTAGGTTATTTTATCTGTATTTTGTATATCTATTTTCATACGAATTTAATTACTTCTGTGTATTTTTGTATATAGTTTAATACAAATTTACGTTATTTTATGTGTATTTTGTATATTTATATTTATACAAATACACATTCTTTGATTGGTATTTTGTTTATTTATTTTGATACGAATTTACATTATTTTATATGTATTTTGTATACATTTTCTTATACGTATTTACTTCATTTTATGTGTATTTTGTATATATATTTTTATACAAATCTACGTTAATTTTTGTGCATTCGTATATATATTTTGAAACAAATTTACATTGTTTTATATGTATTTTGCATATCTATTTCAATACAGATTTACCTTATTGTATGTGTATTTTGAATATTTATTTTAATAGAAATTAATTTTTTCATGTGTATTTTGGTATATATATTTTTATAAGAAATGCGTTATTTAATGGGTATTTTGCCTCTTTATTTTCATACAAATTTACATGGTTTTATTAATATTCTGTGTATTTATTTTGATACGATTTTACATTATTCTATTTGTGTTTTGTATATATTTTTTTATACATATTTATATTATTTAATGTGTATTTTGTATATTTTAAAACAAATTTACGTTATTTTATGCGCATCTGTTAAAATATTTTGATACAAATTTACATTATTTTATGTATTTTGTATATATATATTTCAATACAAATTTAATTTATTTTATGTATATTTTGTATAACTATTTTCATTCGTATCAAAATAAATAAACAAAATAGCAATAAAATAATGTAAATTTGTATGAGAAAACATATACAAATACACATAAATTAACGCAAATTTCTATAAAAATATATTTACAAAAATGCACATAAAATAAAGTAAATTTGCATAAAAATTTATATACAAAACACACACTAAATACTGTAAATGCGTACATAAAATAACCTAAATCTGTATAAAACTATATACAAAAATACACAAAAATAATTTAAATTTTTTGAAAAGAAATATGCAAAATACACATAAAATTAGGTAAATTTGTATTGAAATACATATACAAAATATTCATCAAATAATGTAAATTTGAATGAAAATATATAAACAAATACACTTAAAATAACGTAAATTTGTATAAAATATATATGCAAGATACACATTAAATAATGTAAATGTGTATAAAAAAATATACAAAAAACAAATAGAATAATGTATCGTATCAAAATAAATACACAGAATATCAATAAAATAATGTAAATTTGTATGAAATTTAAGATGCAAAATTCCCAAAAATTATCGCATTTTTTATAAAAATATATTTACAAAATACACATAAAATATTTAAATTTGTATTGAAATAAATATACAAAATGCATATACAGTAAGGTAAATTTGTATTGAAAGAGATATTCAAAAATACATATAAAAAAATGTAAATTTGTTTCAAAATATATATACGGATACACATAAAATAAAGTAGATTTCTATAGAAATATATATACAAAATACATATGAAATTATGTAAATACGTATAAAAATATATATACAAAACACATATCAAATAATGTAAATTCGTGTCAAAATAAATAAACAAAATATCATGAAAAGAATGTGTATTTGTATGAAAATAGATATTAGATAATTAATTTGTATAAAATGTATATGCAAGGTACACATTAAATAATGTAAATATGTATAAAAAAGTATATACAAAAAACAAATAGAATAATGTAACATCGTATCAAAATAAATACACCGAATATTAATAAAATAATGTAAATTTGTATGAAAATAAAGATGCAAAATTCCCATAAAATAGCGTATTTCTTACAAAAATATATATACCAAAATACACATAAAATATTTAAATTTGTATTGAAATAAATATACAAAATGCACATACAATAATGTAAATTTGTATTGAAAGAGATATGCAACAATACATATAAAACAATGTAAATTTATTTCAAAATATATATACGAATACAAATAAAAAAACGTAGATTTCTATGAAAATAAATATACAAAATACACATAAAATTAAGTAAACAAAATACCAATAAAAGAATGTGTATTTGGATAAATATAAATATACAAAATACACATACAAAATAAACATAAAATAAGGTAGATTTGTAATAAAATATATGTACAAAATACACATAAAATAATGTAAATTTATATGAAAATATATATACAAATACACATAAAATACCAAGAATTTGTATAAAAATATATATTCAAAATAAATATTAAATAATGTAAAAGTGTATAAAAATATATATACAAAGTACATATAAAATAATGTAAATTCGTATCAATATAAATCAACAAAACACCAATAAAATAGTATATATTTGAATGAAAATAAATTTACAAAATACACATAACATAACTAAAATTTTTATTAAAATATATACAAAAATACATAGAAATAATTTGTTTGTATGAAAATAGATATACAAAATACACATAAAACTAGGTAAATTTCTTTTGAAATGTCAAAATATATAAACAAACACACATAAAATAACGTAAATTTGTATGAAAAATATATACAAATACACATAGAATAATGTCAATTCGTATCAAAATGATTGAGCAGAATATCAACAAAATAATGTAAATTTGTATGAAAATAAAGATGCAAAATACCCAAAAAGTAAAGCATATGTTTATAAAAATACAGATACAAAAATACACATCGAATAATTAAATTTGTATTAAAATTAATATACAAAATGCGTATATAATAAGGTAAATTTGTATTGAAAAAATATGCAACATACACGTTTACTCATACAAATTTATATTATTTTATTGGTATTTTGTTTATTTATTTTGATACGAATTACATGATTATATGTGTATTTTGTACATATTTTTTATACGTATTTACATTATTTAATGTGTATTTTGTTTATATATTGTCATACAAATTTACGTTATTATATGTGTATTTGTATAAATATTTTGATACAAATTTACTTTATTTCATGTATTTTGTATATATATTTCAATTCAAATTTAGCTTATTTTGTGTGTATTTTGTATATTTTCATACAAATTTAATTACTTCTGTGTATTTTTGTATATAGTTTTATATAAATTTACGTTATTTTATGTGTATTTTGTATATTTATATTTATACAAATACACATTCTTTTATTGCTATTTTGTTTATTTATTTTGATACAAATTTACATTATTTTATGTGTATTTTGTATACATTTTTTTATACGTATCTACTTCATTTTATGTGTATTTTGTATATATATTTTTATAGATATCTACGTTATTTTATGTGTATTCGTATACATATTTTGAAACAAATTTACATTCCTTTATATGTATTTTGCATATCTATTTTAATACAAATTTACCTTATTGTATGTGTTTTTTATATATTTATTTTAATAGAAATCTAATTTTTTATGTGTATTTTGGTATATATATTTTTATAAATAAAAAAAATGCGTTATTTTATGAGCATTTTGCCACTTTATTTTCATACAAATTTACATTATTTTATTAATATTCTGTGTATTTATTTTGATACGATTTTACATTATTCTATTTGTGTTTTGTATATATTTTTTTATACAAATTTACGTTATTTTAAGTGTATTTGTTTATGTATTTTCATTCAAATTTACATTATTTTATGTGTATTTTGTACTATATGTATTTCCATACAAATTTACCTAATTTTATGTCTATTTTGTATATTTATTTTCATACAAATTTAAAATATTTTTGTGTATTTTTGTATATAGTTTGATACAAATTTAGGTTATTTTATGTGTATTTTGAATATCTATTTTCATTCAAATACACATTCTTTTATTAATATTTTGTTTATTTATTTTGACGCGAATTTACATTATTTAATGTTCATTTTGTATATATATTTTTATACGTATTTACATCATTTCATGTGTATTTTGTATATATATTCCTATAGAAATCAACGTTATTTTATGTGTATTCGTTTATATTTTGAAACAAATTTACACTGTTTTATGTGTATTTTGCGTATTTTTTCAATACAAATTTACCTTATTGTATGTGCATTTTGTATATTAATTTTAATACAAATCTAATTATTCTATGTGTATTTTTGTATATGTATTTTTTTTTTAAATATGCTTTATTTTATGGGTATTTTGCATCTTTGTTTTCATACAAATTTAAATTATCTTATTGATATTCTATGTACTTATTTTGATACGGTTATACATTACTCTATGTGTATTTTGTATATATATTTTATACAAATGTACGTTATTTTATGTGTATTTGTTTTCATTTCATAAAAATTTAAATAATTTTATGTGTATTTTGTACATGTATTAAAATACAAACTTAACTAATTATATGTGTATTACAAATACACATTCTTTTATTGGTATTTTGTTTATTTATTTTGTTACGAGTTTATATTATTTTATGTGTATTTTGTATGCATTTTTTTATACGTATTTACTTCATTTTATGTGTATTTTGTATATATATTTTTATAGAAATCTATGTTATTTTATGTGTATTCGTATATATATTTTGAAACAAATTTACATTGTTTTATATGTATTTTGCATATATATTTCAATACAAATTTACCTTATTGTATGGTTTTTTTATATATTTATTTTAATACAAATTTAATTTTTTATGTGTATTTTGGTATATATATTTTTATAAAAAAAATGCGTTATTTTATGGGTATTTTGCCTCTTTATTTTCATACAAATTTACATTATTTTATTAATATTCTGTGTATTTATTTTGATACGATTTTACATTATTCTATTTGTGTTTTGTATATATTTTTTTATACAAATTTACGTTATTTTAAGTGTATTTGTTTATGTATTTTCATTCAAATTTCCATTATTTTATGTGTATTTTGTATATGTATTTCAACACAAATTTACCTAATTTTATGTGTATTTTGTATATTTATTTTCATACAAATTTAAAATATTTTTGTGTATTTTTGTATATAGTTTGATGCAAATTTAGATTATTTCATGTGTATTCTGTATATCTATTTCCATACAAATACACATTCTTTTATTGATATTTTGTTTATTTATTTTGACGCGAATTTACATTATTTAATGTGTATATTGTATATATATTTCTATACGGGTTTACATAATTTCATGTGTATTTTGTATATATATTCCTATAGAAATCAACGTTATTTTATGTGTATTCGTATATATATTTTGAAACAAATTTACACTGTTTTATGTGTATTTTGCGTATTTTTTCAATACAAATTTACCTTATTGTATGTGCATTTTGTATATTAATTTTAATACAAATTTAATTATCCTATGTGTATTTTTGTATATGTATCTAAAAAAAAATATGCTTTATTTTATGGATATTTTGCATCTTTATTTTCATACAAATTTAAATTATTTTATTGATATTCTGTGTACTTATTTTGATACGATTTTACATTATTCTATATGTATAACAAAAATAAATACAGAATACAAAAATAGATATGCAAAATACATATAAACAATGTAAATTTGTTTCAAACTATATATACGAATACACATGAAATAATGTAGATTTCTATAAAAATATATATACAAAATACACATAAAATTAAGTAAATACGTATAAAAATGTATACAAAATACATAAAATAATATGTAAATTAGTATCAAAATAAATAAACAAAATTCAATAAATATATATATATATATATATATATATATATATATATATATATATATATATATATATATATATATATATATATATATATATATATATATATATATATATATATATATAAATATATATATATATATATATATATATATATATATATATATATATATATATATATATATATATATATATATATATATACAAAATTCACATTAAATAATATAAATCTGTTTAAAACTATACAAAATACACATGAAATGATGTAAATACGTATAAAAATATATATACAAAATACACATTAAATAAAGTAAATTCGCGTCAAAATAAATAAACAAAATACCAATAAAACAATATGTATTTGTATGAAAATAGATATACAAAATAGACATAAAATAGCCTAAATTTGTATTAAACTATATACAAAAATACACAAAAATATTTTAAATTTGTATGAAAATAAATATACAAAATACACATATAATTAGGTAAATTTGTATTGAAATACATACACATAATACACATAAATAATGTAAATTTGAATGAAAATACATAAACAAATACACTTAAAATAACGTAAATTTGTATAAAAAAAAATATGTACAAAACACAAATAGAATAATGTAAAATCGTATCAAAATAAATACACAGAATATTAATAAAATAATGTAAATTTGTATGAAAATAAAGAAGCAAAATACCCATAAAATAACCCATTTTTTTTTATTTATAAAAATATATATACCAAAATACACATCAAAAAATTAAATTTGTATTAAAATAAATATACAAAAAACACATACAATAAGGTAAATTTGTATTGAAATAGATATGCAAAATACATATAAAACAATGTAAATTTAATTAATTTTTTCATGTGTATTTTGGTATATATATTTTTATAAGAAATGCGTTATTTAATGGGTATTTTGCCTCTTTATTTTCATACAAATTTACATGGTTTTATTAATATTCTGTGTATTTATTTTGATACGATTTTACATTATTCTATTTGTGTTTTGTATATATTTTTTTATACATATTTACATTATTTAATGTGTATTTTGTATATTTTAAAACAAATTTACGTTATTTTATGCGCATCTGTTAAAATATTTTGATACAAATTTACATTATTTTATGTATTTTGTATATATATATTTCAATACAAATTTAATTTATTTTATGTATATTTTGTATAACTATTTTCATTCGTATCAAAATAAATAAACAAAATAGCAATAAAATAATGTAAATTTGTATGAGAAAACATATACAAATACACATAAATTAACGCAAATTTCTATAAAAATATATTTACAAAAATGCACATAAAATAAAGTAAATTTGCATAAAAATTTATATACAAAACACACACTAAATACTGTAAATGCGTACATAAAATAACCTAAATCTGTATAAAACTATATACAAAAATACACAAAAATAATTTAAATTTTTTGAAAAGAAATATGCAAAATACACATAAAATTAGGTAAATTTGTATTGAAATACATATACAAAATATTCATCAAATAATGTAAATTTGAATGAAAATATATAAACAAATACACTTAAAATAACGTAAATTTGTATAAAATATATATGCAAGATACACATTAAATAATGTAAATGTGTATAAAAAAATATATACAAAAAACAAATAGAATAATGTAAGATCGTATCAAAATAAATACACAGAATATCAATAAAATAATGTAAATTTGTATGAAATTTAAGATGCAAAATTCCCAAAAATTATCGCATTTTTTATAAAAATATATTTACCAAAATACACATAAAATATTTAAATTTGTATTGAAATAAATATACAAAATGCATATACAGTAAGGTAAATTTGTATTGAAAGAGATATTCAAAAATACATATAAAAAAATGTAAATTTGTTTCAAAATATATATACGGATACACATAAAATAAAGTAGATTTCTATAGAAATATATATACAAAATACATATGAAATTATGTAAATACGTATAAAAATATATATACAAAACACATATCAAATAATGTAAATTCGTGTCAAAATAAATAAACAAAATATCATGAAAAGAATGTGTATTTGTATGAAAATAGATATTAGATAATTAATTTGTATAAAATGTATATGCAAGGTACACATTAAATAATGTAAATATGTATAAAAAAGTATATACAAAAAACAAATAGAATAATGTAACATCGTATCAAAATAAATACACCGAATATTAATAAAATAATGTAAATTTGTATGAAAATAAAGATGCAAAATTCCCATAAAATAGCGTATTTCTTACAAAAATATATATACCAAAATACACATAAAATATTTAAATTTGTATTGAAATAAATATACAAAATGCACATACAATAATGTAAATTTGTATTGGAAGAGATATGCAACAATACATATAAAACAATGTAAATTTATTTCAAAATATATATACGAATACAAATAAAAAAACGTAGATTTCTATGAAAATAAATATACAAAATACACATAAAATTAAGTAAACAAAATACCAATAAAAGAATGTGTATTTGGATAAATATAAATATACAAAATACACATACAAAATAAACATAAAATAAGGTAGATTTGTAATAAAATATATGTACAAAATACACATAAAATAATGTAAATTTATATGAAAATATATATACAAATACACATAAATACCAAGAATTTGTATAAAAATATATTTTCAAAATAAATATTAAATAATGTAAAAGTGTATAAAAATATATATACAAAGTACATATAAAATAATGTAAATTCGTATCAATATAAATCAACAAAACACCAATAAAATAGTATATATTTGAATGAAAATAAATTTACAAAATACACATAACATAACTAAAATTTTTATTAAAATATATACAAAAATACATAGAAATAATTTGTTTGTATGAAAATAGATATACAAAATACACATAAAACTAGGTAAATTTCTTTTGAAATGTCAAAATATATAAACAAACACACATAAAATAACGTAAATTTGTATGAAAAATATATACAAATACACATAGAATAATGTCAATTCGTATCAAAATGATTGAGCAGAATATCAACAAAATAATGTAAATTTGTATGAAAATAAAGATGCAAAATACCCAAAAAGTAAAGCATATGTTTATAAAAATACAGATACAAAAATACACATCGAATAATTAAATTTGTATTAAAATTAATATACAAAATGCGTATATAATAAGGTAAATTTGTATTGAAAAAATATGCAACATACACGTTTACTCATACAAATTTATATTATTTTATTGGTATTTTGTTTATTTATTTTGATACGAATTACATGATTATATGTGTATTTTGTACATATTTTTTATACGTATTTACATTATTTAATGTGTATTTTGTTTATATATTGTCATACAAATTTACGTTATTATATGTGTATTTGTATAAATATTTTGATACAAATTTACTTTATTTCATGTATTTTGTATATATATTTCAATTCAAATTTAGCTTATTTTGTGTGTATTTTGTATATATTCACAAATTTAATTACTTCTGTATTTTTGTATATAGTTTTATATAAATTTACGTTATTTTATGTGTATTTTGTATATTTATATTTATACAAATACACATTCTTTTATTGCTATTTTGTTTATTTATTTTGATACAAATTTACATTATTTTATGTGTATTTTGTATACATTTTTTTATACGTATCTACTTCATTTTATGTGTATTTTGTATATATATTTTTATAGATATCTACGTTATTTTATGTGTATTCGTATACATATTTTGAAACAAATTTACATTCCTTTATATGTATTTTGCATATCTATTTTAATACAAATTTACCTTATTGTATGTGTTTTTTATATATTTATTTTAATAGAAATCTAATTTTTTATGTGTATTTTGGTATATATATTTTTATAAATAAAAAAAATGCGTTATTTTATGAGCATTTTGCCACTTTATTTTCATACAAATTTACATTATTTTATTAATATTCTGTGTATTTATTTTGATACGATTTTACATTATTCTATTTGTGTTTTGTATATATTTTTTATACAAATTTACGTTATTTTAAGTGTATTTGTTTATGTATTTTCATTCAAATTTACATTATTTTATGTGTATTTTGTACTATATGTATTTCCATACAAATTTACCTAATTTTATGTCTATTTTGTATATTTATTTTCATACAAATTTAAAATATTTTTGTGTATTTTTGTATATAGTTTGATACAAATTTAGGTTATTTTATGTGTATTTTGAATATCTATTTTCATTCAAATACACATTCTGTTATTAATATTTTGTTTATTTATTTTGACGCGAATTTACATTATTTAATGTTCATTTTGTATATATATTTTTATACGTATTTACATCATTTCATGTGTATTTTGTATATATATTCCTATAGAAATCAACGTTATTTTATGTGTATTCGTTTATATTTTGAAACAAATTTACACTGTTTTATGTGTATTTTGCGTATTTTTTCAATACAAATTTACCTTATTGTATGTGCATTTTGTATATTAATTTTAATACAAATCTAATTATTCTATGTGTATTTTTGTATATGTATTTTTTTTTAAATATGCTTTATTTTATGGGTATTTTGCATCTTTGTTTTCATACAAATTTAAATTATCTTATTGATATTCTATGTACTTATTTTGATACGGTTATACATTACTCTATGTGTATTTTGTATATATATTTTATACAAATGTACGTTATTTTATGTGTATTTGTTTTCATTTCATAAAAATTTAAATAATTTTATGTGTATTTTGTACATGTATTAAAATACAAACTTAACTAATTATATGTGTATTACAAATACACATTCTTTTATGGGTATTTTGTTTATTTATTTTGTTACGAGTTTATATTATTTTATGTGTATTTTGTATGCATTTTTTTATACGTATTTACTTCATTTTATGTGTATTTTGTATATATATTTTTATAGAAATCTATGTTATTTTATGTGTATTCGTATATATATTTTGAAACAAATTTACATTGTTTTATATGTATTTTGCATATATATTTCAATACAAATTTACCTTATTGTATGGTTTTTTTATATATTTATTTTAATACAAATTTAATTTTTTTATGTGTATTTTGGTATATATATTTTTATAAAAAAAAATGCGTTATTTTATGGGTATTTTGCCTCTTTATTTTCATACAAATTTACATTATTTTATTAATATTCTGTGTATTTATTTTGATACGATTTTACATTATTCTATTTGTGTTTTGTATATTTTTTTTTATACAAATTTACGTTATTTTAAGTGTATTTGTTTATTTCTTTTCATTCAAATTTACATTATTTTATGTGTATTTTGTATATGTATTTCAATACAAATTTACCTAATTTTATGTGTATTTTGTATATTTATTTTCATTCAGATTTAAAATATTTTTGTGTATTTTTGTATATAGTTTGATTCAAATTTAGGTTATTTAATGTGTATTTTGTATATCTATTTTCATACAAATACACAATCTTTTATTGATATTTTGTTTATTTATTTTGACGCGAATTTACAGTATTTAATGTGTATTTTGTATATATATTTTTATACGTATTTACATCATTTCATGTGTATTTTGTATTTATATTCCTATAGAAATCATCGTTATTTTATGTGTATTCGTATATATATTTTGAAACAAATTCACACTGTTTTATGTATATTTTGCGTTTTTTTTCAAAACAAATTTACCTTATTGTATGTGCATTTTGTATATTAATTTTAATACAAATTTAATTATTCTATGTGTATTTTTGCATATGTATTTTTAAAAAAAATATGCTTTATTTTATGGATATTTTGCATCTTTATTTTCATACAAATTTAAATTATTTTATTGATATTCTGTGTACTTATTTTGATACGATTTTACATTATTCTATGTATAACAAAAATAAATACAGAATACACAAAAATAGATATGCAAAATACATATAAACAATGTAAATTTGTTTCAAACTATATATACGAATACACATGAAATAATGTAGATTTCTATAAAAATATATATACAAAATACACATAAAATTAAGTAAATACGTATAAAAAATGTATACAAAATACACATAAAATAATGTAAATTAGTATCAAAATAAATAAACTAAATTCCAATAAAAGAATGTGTATTTGTACAAATATATATATATATATATATATATATATATATATATATATATATATATATATATATATATATATATATATATATATATATATATATATATATATATATATATATATATATATATATATATATATATATATATATATATATATATATATATATATATATATATATATATATATATACAAAATTCACATTATATAATATAATTCTGTTTAAAAATATACAAAATACACATGTAATGATTTAAATACGTAAAAAAATATATATACAAACTACACCTTAAATAAATGTAAATTATGTCAAAATAAATAAACAAAATACCAATAAAACAATATGTGTTTGTATGAAAATAGATATACAAAATAGACATAAAATAGCCTAAATTTGTATTAAACTATATACAAAAATACACAAAAATATTTTAAATTTGTATGAAAATAAATATACAAAATACACATATAATTAGGTAAATTTGTATTGAAATACATACACATAATACACATAAATAATGTAAATTTGAATGAAAATACATAAACAAATACACTTAAAATAACGTAAATTTGTATAAAAAAAATAAAGTACAAAACACAAATAGAATAATGTAAAATAGTATCAAAATAAAAAAACGGAATAATAATAAAATAATCTAAACTTATATGAAAATAAATAATAAAAATACCCATTAAATAACCCATTTTTTTATTTATAAAATATATATACAAAATACACATAAAAAAATAAATTTGTATTAAAATAAATATACGAAAAACACATACAATAAGGTAAATTTGTATTGAAATAGATATGCAAAATACATATAAAACAATGTAAATTTGTTTCAAAATATATATACGAATACACATAAAATAACGTAGATTTCTATAAAAATATATTCAAAATACACATAAAATGAAGTAAATACGTATAAAAAAATGTATACAAAATACACATAAAATAATGTAAATTCGTATCAAAATAAATAAACAAAATATCAATAAAAGAATGTGTATTTGTATAAATATAAATATACAAAATACACATAAAATAACGTAAATTTATATAAAACTATATACAAAATACACAGAAGTATTTTAATTTGTATGAAAATAGATATACAAAATAAGGTAAATTCGTTTCAAATTCAATAAACAAAATTCAGATAAAAGAACGTATATTTGTAGAAAAATAAATATACAAAATACACATAAAATAACGAAAATTTGTATGAAAATATATAAAAAAATAATAAATATATTTTCAATTTGTATGAAAATAGATATACATAATACATGTATTTTGTATATCTATTCACACAAATTTAACTACTTTTGTGTATTTTTGCATATAGTTTTATATAAATTTACGTTATTTTATTTGTATTTTGTATATTTATATTTATACAATACACATTCTTTTATTAGTATTTTGTTCATTTATTTTGATACGAGTTTACATTAATTTATGTGTATTTTCTATATCTTTTTTTATACGTATTTACTTCTTTTTTTGTGTATTTTGTATATTTATTTTCATAGAAATCTACGTTATTTTATGTGTATTCGTATATATATTTTCAAAAAAATTTACATGGTTTTATATGTATTTTGCATATCTATTTCAATACAAATTTACCTTATTGTATGTGCTTTTTGTATATTTATTTTAATACAAATTCAAATATTTTATGTGTGTCTTGGTATATATATTTTTATAAAAAAAATCGTTATTTTATGGGTATTTTGCATCTTAATTTTCATACAAATTTACATTATTTTATTAATATTCTGTGTATTTATTTTGATACGATTTTATATTATTCTATTTGTGTTTTGTATATATTTTTTTATACATATTTACATTATTTAATGTGTATTTTTTATATATATTTTTTACAAATTTACGTTATTTTAAATGTATTTGTTTATATATTTTCATTCAAATTTACATTATTTTATGTGTATTTAGTAAATGTATTTCAATACACATTTACGTAATTTTATGTGTATTTTTTGTATTTATTTTCATACAAATTAAAATTATTTTTGTGTATTTTGTATATAGTTTTATACAAATTTAGGTGATTTTATGTGTATATTGTATATCTATTTTCATACAAATACACATTCTTTTATTGATATTTTGTGTATTTATTTTGACGCGCCTTGACATTATTTTATGTGTATTTTATATATATATATATATATATATATATATATATATATATATATATATATATATATATATATATATATATATATATATATATATATATATATATATATATATATATTTTAAACGTGTTTACATCATTTGATGTGTATTTTGTATATATATTTCTATAGAAATCTACGTTGATTTATGAGTATTCTTATATAGATTTTGAAATAAATTTACGCTGTTTTATGTGTATTTTGCATATTTTTTCAATACAAATTCACCTTATTGTATATGCATTTTGTATATTAATTTTAATACAAATTTAATTATGCTATGTGTATTTTTGTATTTGTATTTTTATAAAAATATGCTTTATTTTATGGGTATTTTGCATTTTTATTTTCATACAAATTTACATTATTTTATTTATATTCTGTTCATTTTTTTTTAAACAATTTTACATTATTCAATATGTATTTTGTATATCTATTTTTCTACGTATTTACTTAATTTTATGTGTATTTTGTATATATATTTTTATAGAAATCTACGTTATTTTATGTGTATTCGCATATATATTTTGAAACAAATTTACCTTGTTTTATATGTATTTTTGCATATCTCTTTCAATACAAGTTTACCTTATTGTATGTGCATTTTGCATATTTATTTCAATACAAATTTAAATATTTTATGTGAATTTTGGTATATATATTTTTATAAGAAATGCGCTATTTGATGGGAATTTTGCATCTTTATTTTCATACAAATTTACATTATTTTATTAATATTCGGTGTATTTATTTTGATACGATTTCACATTATTCTATTTGTTTTTTGTATATATTTTTTTTATACATATTTACACTATTTAATGTGTATCTTGCATATATATTTCATACAAATTTATTATCTATTATTTATTTTCATACAAATACACATTCTTTTCATAATATTTTGTTTATTTATTTTGACACGAATTTACCTAGATATGTATTTTGTATATATATTTTTATACGTATTTACTTAATTTCATGTGTATTTTGTATATATATTTCTATAGAAATCTACGTTATTTTATGTGTATTCGTATATATATTTTGAAACAAATTTACTTTGTTTTATATGTGTATTTTGGTATATATATTTTTATAAGAAATGCGCTATTTGATGGGAATTTTGCATCTTTATTTTCATACAAATTTACATTATTTTATTAATATTCTGTGTATATATTTTGATACGATTTTATATTATACTATTTGTGTTTTGTATATATTTTTTTATACATATTTTCATTATTTAATGTGTATTTTTTATATATATTTTATACAAATGAACGTTATTTTAAGTGTATTTGTTTATATAATTTCATTCAAATTTACATATTTTGTATATCTATTTTATACAAATGTACGTTATTTTATGTGAATTTGTTTTCATTTCATACAAATTTACATTATTTTATGTGTATTTTGTACATGTATTTAAATACAAATTTAACTAATTATATGTGTATTTTGTATATCTATTTTCATACAAATTGAAATATATTTTTTTGTTTTTTTGTGTATATTTTTATTCAAATTCTCGTAATTTTATGTGTATTTTGTATATTTATTTTCCTACAAATATACGTTCTTTTATCGGAATTTTGTTTATTTATTTTGATACGAATTTTCATTTTTTTAGGTGTATTTGATATATATATTTTTATAATTATTTACATAATTTTATATGTATTATGAATATATATTTTCATAGAAATTTACTCTATATGTATATACAAAAAAACACAAAAATAATTTAAATTTGTATGAAAATAAATATACAAAATACACATAAAATTAGGTAAATTTGTATTGAAATACATATACAAAATACACTTAAAATAATGTAAATTTGAATGAAATTATATTAACAAATACACTTAAAATAGCGTTAATTTGTATAAAATATATATAAAAAATACACATTAAATAATGAAAATATGTATAAAAAAAATATATACAAAACACAAATAGTATAATATAAAATCGTATCAAAAAATATACACAATATTCATAAAATAATGTACATTTGTATGAAAACTAAGATGCAAAATACCTATAAAATAACGCATTTGTTATAAAATTATATATACCCAAATACACATAAAATATTTGAATTTGTATTAAAATAAATATACAAAATGCACATACAATAAGGTAAATTTGTATTGAAATAGATATGCAAAATACATATAAAACAATGTAAATTTGTTTCAAAATATATATACGAATACACATAAAATAACGTAGATTTCTATAAATATATATATACAAAATACAAGTAAAATTAAGTAAATACGAATCAAAAATGTATACAAAATACACATAAAATAATGTAATTCGTATAAATATAAATAAACAAAATACCAATAAGAGAATGTGTATTTGTATAAATATAAATATACAAAATGCACATAAAATAACGTAAATTTGTATAAAACTATATACAAAAATATACAGAAGTAATTAAATTTGTATGAAAATAGATATACAAAATACACACAAAATAAGCTAAATTTGAATTGAAATATATATACAAAATACATAAAATAAAGTAAATTAGTTTCAAAATATTTTTAACAAATACACATATAATAACGTAAATTTGTAAAAAAATATATAAACAAAATACACATTAAGTAATGTAAATACGTATAAAAAAAATATTTACAAAATACACAAATAATCAAGTCATTCGTATCAAAATAAATAAACAAAAAACTAATTAAATAATGTAAATTTGTAAGAGAAAACTTATACAAAATACACATAAAATAACGTTTTAAGTTTCTATAAAAATATATGTACAAAAATGCTCACAAAACTAGTTTGCATAAAAAAATATATACAAAACACACATTAGATAATGTAAATGAGTATAAAAATATGTATACAAAATACCTATGAAATAATCTAAACTCGTATCGAGTTAAATTAAGAAAATAACAATAAAATAATGTAATTTTGGATGAAAATATATATAGAAAACACACATAAAATAACCTAAATACAAATACAAAAATACACATTAAATAATTTAAAATTGAATGAAATAAATATACAAAATAAACATAAAATAAGGTAAATTTGTAACAAAATATATGTAAGAATACACATAAAATAATATAAATTTGTATGAAAATATACATACAAATACACATAAAATAACATGAATTTGTATAAAATTTGTTTCAAAATATATACGAATACACACAATAAAATAACGTAATTTTTTTTTAAAATGTATATATAAAATACACATAAAATCATTTAAATACGTAGAAAAAAATATATACAAAACACACATAAAATAATATAAATTCGTAAAAAATTAAATACACCAAATTCCAATAAAAGAATGTATATTTGTAGGAAAATATATATACAAAATACAAATAAAATAACTAAAATTTGTATAAAAATATATACAAAAAATACACAAAACTTTTTTAAATTTGTTTGAAAATAGATATGCAAAATACACATAAAGTTGGGCAAATTTGTATTGAAATACATATAAAAAAACTCACATAAAATATATACACAGAATATTAATAAAATAATGTACATTTGTATGAAAACTAAGATGCAAAATACCTATAAAATAACGCATTTGTTATAAAATTATATATACCAAAATACACATAAAATATTTGAATTTGTATTAAAATAAATATACAAAATGCAAAAATTCGTATCAAAATAAATAAACAAAATTACGATAAAAGAACGTATATTTATAGGAAAATAAATATACAAAATACATATAAAATTACGAAAATTTGAATAAAAATATATAAAAAAAACAAAAAAATAAATTTCAATTTGTATGAAAATAGATATACAAAATACACATATAATTAGTTAAATTTGTATTTAAATACATGTACAAAATACACATAAAATAATGTAAATTTGTACAAAATAGATATACAAAATATACATAGAATAATGTAAAATCGTATCAAAATAAATACACAGAATAACAATAAAATAATGTAATTTTGTATGAAAATAAAGATGCAAAATACGCATAAAATAAAGCATGTTTTTTTAAAAATACATATACAAAAATTCACATAGAATAATTAAATTTGTATTAAAATTAATATACAAAATGCACATACAATAAGGTAAATTTGTATTGAAAAAATATACAAAATCCACATAAAACAATGTATATTTGTTTAAAAATATATATACGAATACACATAAAATAACGTATATTTCTATAGAAATATATATACAAAATACACATGAAATGACGTAAATACGTATAAAAATAAATATACACAATACATATTAAATAATGTAAATTCGCATCAAAATAAATAAACAAAATATCAATAAAAGAATGTGTATTTGTATGAAAATAGATATACAAAATACACAAAAAATAATTTAAGTTTGCATAAAAATATATATACAAAATACACGTAAAATTAGGTAAATTTCTATTGAAATACATATACAAAAAACACATAAAATAATGTAAATTTAAATGAAAATATATAAACAAATACACTTAAAATAACGTAAATCTGTATGAAATATATATAGAAAATACACATTAAATAATGTAAATATGTATAAAAAAATATATACAAAACACAAATAGAATAATGTAAAATAGTATCAAAATAAATACACAGAATATTAATAAAATAATGTAAATTTGTATGCAAATAAAGATGCAATATACCCATAAAACAATGCATTTTTTATGAAAATATATATACCAAAATACACATAAAATATTTAAATTTGTATTACAATAAATATAGAAAATGCACATACAATAAGGTAAATTTGTATTGAAATAGATATGCAAAATACACATAAAACAATGTAAATTTGTTTCAAAATATATATACGAATACACATAAAATAACGTAGATTTCTATAAAAATATATATACAAAATACACATAAAATGAAGTAAATACGTATAAGAAAATGTATACAAAATACACATAAAATAATGTAAATTCGTATCAAAATAAATAAACTAAATGCCAATAAAAGAATGTTTACTATAACTATACAAAATACACATAAAATAACGTAAAATTGTATAAAACTATATACAAAAATAAACAAAAATAATTAAATTTGTATGAAAATAGATATACAAAAGACACATAAAATAAGCTAAATTTGAATTCAAATAAATGTAGAAAATACATAAAATAATGTAAATTTGTATCAACATATATATTCAAATACACATATAATAACGTAAATTTGTATAAAAATATATAAACAAAATACACATTAAATAATGTAAATACGTATAAAAGATATGTACGTAATGTAAAAATTTATAAAATCAAAGATGCAAAATACCCATAAAATAACTCATATTAAAAAAAAATATATATACAAAAATACACATAGAATAATTAAATTTGTATTTAAATAAATATACAAAATACACATACAATAACGTAGATTTTTATTGAAATAGATTTGCAAAAAACACAACAAATAATGAAATTTTTTATCAAAATAAATACGAATACAAACAATAAAATAACGTAATTTTTAATGAAAATATATATACAAAATGCACATTAAATAATGTAAATAAACAAAATTTCCTCTAAAAGAATGGATATTTGTAGTAAAATATATATACAAAATACAAATAAAATAACAAAAATTTGTATAAAAATATATACAAAAATACAAAAAAATAATTTAAATTTGTTTGAAAATAGATATGCAAAAAACACATCAAATTAGGCAAATTTTTATTGAAATACATATACAAAATACACATAAAATAATGTAAATTTGTATGAAAATATATAAACAAATACACATAAGATAACGTAAATTTCCATAAAATATATGTACAAAATATACATTAAATAATGTAAATATGTCTAAAAATATATATAAAAAATACACAGAATAACGTAAAATCGTATCAAAATAAATAAAGAGACTATCAATAAAATAATGTAAATTTGTATGAAAATAAAGATGCAAAATACACATATAATAACGCATATTTGTTTAAAAATATATATACAAAAATACACATAAAATAATTAAATTTGTATCAAAATAAACATACAAAAGGCACATACAATAAAGAAAATTTGTATTGAAATAGATATGCGAAATACACATAAATAATGTAAATTTGTATCAAAATATATATACGAATACACATAAAATAGAGTAAATTTCCATAAAAATATATACTCAAAATACATATAAAATTTACCTAATTTTATATGTTTTTTGTAAATTTATTTTCATACAAGTTTAAATTATTTTTGTGTATTTTTGTATATAGTTTGATACAAATTTAGGTTATTTTATGTGTATTTTGTATATCTATTTTCATACAAATACATATTCTTTTCATGATATTTTGTTTATTTATTTTGACACGAATTAACATTAGTTAATGTGTATTTTCTATATATATTTTTATACGTATTTACATTATTTCAAGTGTATTTTGTATATATATTTCTATAGAAATCTACGTTATTTTATGTGTATTCGTATATATATTTTTAAACAAATTTACATTGTTTTATGTGTATTTTACATATTTTTTCAATACAAATTTACCTTATTGTATGTGCAGATTGTATTTTAATTTTAATACAAATTTGATTAATCTATGTGTATTTTTGTATATGTATTTTTATAAAAATATGCTTTATTTTATGGGTATTTTGCATCTTTATTTTCATACAAGTTTACATTATTTTATTGATATTCTATGTATTTATTTTGATATGATTTTACATTATTCTATGTGTATTTTGTATATATATTTTATATAAAATGTATTTGTTTTCATTTCATACAAATCTACATTATTTTATGTGTTTTTTGTACATGTATTTAAATACAAATTTAACTAGTTATATGTGTATTTTGTATATCTATTTTGTATGTATATTTTCATCGAAATTTACTCTATTTTATGAGTATTCGTATATATATATTAATACAAATTTACATTATTGATGTGTATTTTGCATATCTATTTCAATACAAATTTACTTTATTGTACGTGCATTTTGTATATTTATTTTAATACAAATTTAATTATTTTATATGTATTTTTGTATATATATTTTTATGCAAATATGCGTTATTATATGGATATTTTGCATCTTTATTTTCATACAAATTTACATTATTTTATTGATATACTCTTTATTTATTTTCATACGATTTAACATTATTCTATGTGTATTTTGTATATATTTTTTTATACATATTTACATTATTTAATGTTCATTTTGTATATATATTTTATCCAAATTTACATTATTTTATGTGTATTTGTTTTTTATATTTTCATACAAATTTACACTATTTTATGTGTTTTTTGTATACATATTTTTCTACGTATTTAAATTATTTTATGTGTATTTTGTATATACATTTTCATAAAAAAAACTACGTTATTTTATTGTGTGTATAAGTATATATTTTGATAAAATTTTTATACAAATTCATGTTATTTAATGTGTATTGGTATATATATTTTCATACAAATTTATATTATTTCATGTTTATTTTGTATATTTATTTCATTCAATTTTATATTATTTTATGTGTATATTTGTATTTGTATTTAGGTTATTTTATGTGTATTTTGTATATATATATTCATCCAAAATTACAATATTTTATTGGTATTTTCTTAATTATTTAACTCGATACGAGTTTATATTATTTCATAGGTATTTTGTATACATATTTTTATACTCATTTACATTATCTAATGTGTGTTTTGTATATATATATATATTTATGCAAATTTATTTTATGTTCATTTTTGTACATATATTTTTATAGAAATTTGCGTTATTTTATGTATATAGTTTTATATAAATTTACGTTATTTTATGTGCATTTTGTATATTTATATTTATACAAATACACATTCTTTTATTGGTATATTGTTTATTTACATTTATACGAATTTACAGTATTTTATGTAAGTTTTGTATACATTTTTTTATACGTATTTAAGTAATTTTATGTGTATTTTGTATATGTATTTTTATAGAAATCTACGTTATTTTATGTGTATTCGTATATATTTTATATGTATTTTGCATATCTATTTCAATACAAATTTACCTTATTGTATATGCATTTTGTATATTTATTTTAATACAAATTCAAATATTTTATGTGTATTTTGGTATCAATAATTTTATAAAAAATGCGTTATTTTATAGGTATTTTGCATCTTAATGTTCATACAAATTTACATAATTTTATTAATATTCTGTGTATATATTTTGATAGGATTTTACATTATTCAATTTGTGTTTTGTGTATATTTTTTTATACATATTTATATTATTTAATGTGTATTTTGTATATATATTTCATACAAATTTACGTTATTATATGTGTATTCGTTTAAATATTTTCTTTCAAATTTGCATTATTTTATGTGTATTTTGTATATGTATTTCAATATAAATTAACCGAATTTTATGTGTATTTTGTATATTTCTTTTCATACAAATTTAAATTAAATTGATATATATTTGAATGAGAATAAATTTACAAAATACACATAACATAACTAAAATTTGTATTAAAATATTTACAAAAATACATAGAAATAATTTGAGTTTGTATGAAAATAGATATATAAAATACACATAAAAGTATTTAAATTTCTTTTGAAATGTAAATACAAAATACCAATAAAATATTGTAAATTTGTGTCAAAATATATAAACAAATACACATAAAATATCGTAAATTTGTATGAAAAATATATCCAAAATACACATAGAATAATGTCAATTCGTATCAAAATGAATGAGCAGAATATCAATAAAATAATGTAAATTTGTATGAAAATAAAGATGCAAAATACCCAAAAAATAAAGCGTATGTTTATAAAAATACAGGTACAAAAATACACATCGAATAATTAAATTTGTATTAAAATTAATATACAAAATGCGTATATAATAAGGTAAATTTGTATTGAAAAAATATGCAACATACACGTTTACTCATACAAATTTATATTATTTTATTGGTATTTTGTTTATTTATTTTGATACGAATTACATGATTATATGTGTATTTTGTACACATTTTTTTTATACGTATTTACATTATTTAATGTGTATTTTGTTTATATATTGTCATACAAATTTACGTTATTATATGTGTATTTGTATAAATATTTTGATACAAATTTACTTTATTTCTTGTATTATGTATATATATTTCAATTCAAATTTAGCTTATTTTGTGTGTATTTTGTATATATTTTCATACAAATTTAATTACTTCTGTGTATTTTTGTATATAGTTTTATATAAATTTACGTTATTTTATGTGTATTTTGAATATTTATATTTATGCAAATACACATTCTTTTATTGGTATTTTGTTTATTTATTTTGATACGAATTTACATTATTTTAGTGTATTTTGTATACATTTTTTTATACGTATTTACTTCATTTTATGTGTATTTTGTATATATATTTTTATAGAAATCTACGTTATTTTATGTGTATTCGTATACGTATTTTCAAACAAATTTACATTGCTTTATATGTATTTTGCATATCTTTTTCAATACAAGTTTACCTTATTGTATGTGTTTTTTATATATTTATTTTAATACAAATCTAATTTTTTATGTGTATTTTGGTATATATATTTTTATAAATAAAAAAAATGCGTTATTTTATGGGTATTTTGCCTCTTTATTTTCATACAAATTTACATTATTTATTAATATTCTGTGTATTTATTTTGATACGATTTTACATTATTCTATTTGTGTTTTGTATATATTTTCTTATACAAATTTACGTTATTTTAAGTGTATTTGTTTATGTATTTTCATTCAAATTTACATTATTTTATGCGTATTTTGAATATGTATTTCCATACAAATTTACCTAATTTTATGTGTATTTTGTATATTTATTTTCATACAAATTTAAAATGTTTTTGTGTATTTTTGTATATAGTTTGATACAAATTTAGGTTATTTTATGTGTATTTTGAATATCTATTTTCATACAAATACGCATTCTTTTATTGATATTATGTTTATTTATTTTGACGCGAATTTACATTATTTAATGTGTATTTTGTATATATATTTTTATACGTATTTACATCATTTCATGTGTATTTTGTATATATATTCCTATATAAATCAACGTTATTTTATGTGTATTCGTATATATATTTTGAAACAAATTTACACTGTTTTATGTGTATTTTGCGTATTTTTTCAATACAAATTTACCTTATTGTATGTGCATTTTGTATATTAATTTTAATACAAATTTAATTATTCTATGTGTATTTTTGTATTTGTATTTTTTTTTTAAATATGCTTTATTTTATGGGTATTTTGCATCTTTGTTTTCATACAAATTTAAATTATTTTATTGATATTCTGTGTGCTTATTTTGATACGGTTTTACATTATTCTATGTGTATTTTGTATATATATTTTATACAAATGTACGTTTTTTTATGTGTATTTATTTTCATTTCATACAAATTTACATAATTTTATGTGAATTTTGTACATGTATTAAAATACAAATTTAACTAATTATATGTGTATTACAAATACACATTCTTTTATTGGTATTTTGTTTATTTATTTTGATACGAATTTATATTATTTTATGTGTATTTTGCATGCATTTTTTTTTATACGTATTTACTTCATTTTATGTGTATTATGTATATATATTTTTATAGAAATCTACGTTATTTGATGTGTATTCGTATATATATTTTGAAACAAATTTACATTGTTTTATATGTATTTTGCATATCTATTTCAATACAAATTTACCTTATTGTATGGGTTTTTTATATATTTATTTTAATACAAATTAAATTTTTTTATGTGTATTTTGGTATATATATTTTTATTAATAAAAAAAAATGCGTTATTTTATGGGTATTTTGCCTCTTTATTTTCATACAAATTTACATTATTTTATTAATATTCTGTGTATTTATTTTGATACGATTTTACATTATTCTATTTCTGTTTTGTATATATTTTTTTATACAAATTTACGTTATTTTAAGTGTATTTGTTTATGTATTTTCATTCAAATTTACATTATTTTATGTGTATTTTTTATATGTATTTCAATACAAACTTACCGAAATTTATATGTATTTTGTATATTTATTTTCATACAAATTTAAAATATTTTTGTGTATTTTTGTATATAGTTTGATGCAAATTTAGGTTATTTTATGTGTATTTTGTATATCTATTTTCATACAAATACACTTTCTTTTATTGATATTTTGTTTATTTATTTTGACGCGAATTTACATTATTTAATGTGTATTTTGTATATATAGTTTTATACGTATTTACATCATCTCATGTGTATTTTGTATATATATTCCTATAGAAATCAACGTTATTTTATGTGTATTCGTATATATTTTTTGAAACAAATTTACACTGTTTTATGTGTATTTTGCGTATTTTTTCAATACAAATTAACCTTATTGTATGTGCATTTTGTATATTAATTTTAATACAAATTTAATTATTCTATGTGTATTTTTGTATATGTATTTTTAAAAAAAATACGCTTTATTTTATGGATATTTTGCATCTTTATTTTCATACAAATTTAAATTATTTTATTGATATTCTGTGTACTTATTTTGATACGATTTTACATTATTCTATGTGTATTTAGTATATATATTTTATACAAATGTACGTTATTTTATGTGTATTTGTTTTCATTTCATACAAATTTACATAATTTTACGTGTATTTTGTACATGTATTTAAATACAAATTTAACTAATTATATGTGTATTTTGTATATCTATTTTCATACAAATTGATATTATTTTTGTTTGTTTTTTGTATATATTTTTATACAAATTTTTGTTATCTTATGAGTATTTTGGGTATTTATTTTCCAAAAAATATACGTTTTTTATCGGAATTTTGTTTATTTATTTTGATACGAATTTACATTATTTTAGGTGTATTTGATATATATATATTTTTATACTTATTTACATCATTTGATATGTATTGTGTATGTATATTTTCATAGAAATTTACTCTATTTTAGGTGTATTCGTATATATATTTTGATACAAATTTACATTATTTATGTGTATTTTGCATATCTATTTCAATACAAATTTACTTTATTGTGTATATATATTTTTATACATTATTTAATGTTTATTTTGAATATATTATTGTACTAATTCATGTTATTTTATGTGTATTTGTATTTATATTTTCATACAAATTTATATTATTTTATGTGTATTTTGTACATATATTTCATTACAAATTTACCTTATTTATGTTTATTTTGTATATTTATTTCATTCAATTTTAAATTATTTTATGTGTATATTTGTATTTGTATTTAGGTTATTTTATGTGTATTTTCTATATATATTTTCATCCAAAATTCCATTATTTTTTTGGTATTTTGTTAATTTGATTCGATACGTGTTTAGATTATTTCATTGGTATTTTGTATACATATTTTTATACGCATGGACATTATTTAATGTGTGTTTTGTATATATATGTTTATGCAAATTTACATTATTTTATTTGATATTCTGTGTATTTATTTTGATACGATTTTACATTATTCTATGTATATTTTGTGTATATATGTTATACAAATGTACGTTATTTTATGTGAGTTTGTTTTAATTTCATAGAAATTTACATTATTTTATGTGTACTTTGTATATGTATTTCAATACAATTTTAACTTATTACAATATTATATATACAATATTATTACAAAATATAAATAAAATAACGAAAATTTGTATAAAAATTTATACAAAAAAAAAATAATAATAATTTCAATTTGTTTGAAAATAGATATACAAAATATACATATAATTAATTAAATCTGCGTTATTTTATGTGTATTCGTATATATATTTTGAAACAGATTTACATTGATTTATATGTATTTTGCATATCTATTTCAATACAAATTTACCTTATTGTGTGTGCATTTCGTATATTTATTTTAATACAAATTCAAATATTTTATGTGTTTTGGTATATATATTTAAAAAAAAATCCGTTATTTTATGGGTATTTTGCATCTTTATTTTCATGCAAACTAATTTTATTTATTTTATATATATTTTCATAAAAATTAACATTATTTTATTGTGTGTATTCGTATTTATTTTGATACAAATTTTATACAAATTCATGTTATTTTATGTGTATTTGTGTATATATTTTCATACAAATTTATATTATTTTATGTGTATTTTTACATATTTTTTATTACAAATTTACCTTATTTTATGATTATTTTGTATATTTATTTCATAAAATTTTTAATTATTTTATGTGTATATTTGTATTTGTATTTACGTAATTTTATATATTTTTATACAAATTTTAGTTATTTTATTTGTATTTTGTATATATATTTTCCTACAAATATACATTCTTTTATTGGATTTTTGTGTATTTATTTTTTTACGAATTTAAATAATTTTATGTGTATTTTGTATATATATTTTTCTACGTATTTAAATTATTTTATGTGTATTTTATATATACATTTTCATAAAAATTTACGTTATTTTATTGTGTGTATTCGTATATATTTTGATACAAATTTTATATAAATTCATTCTATTTTATGTGTGTTTGTATATATATTTTCATACAAATTAAAATTATTTTATGTGTATTTTTACATATATTTAATTACAAATTTACCTTATTTTATGTTTATTATGAATATTTATTTTATTCAATTTTAAATTATTTAATGTGTATATTTGTATTTGTATTTAGGATATTTTTGTGTGTTTTCTATATATATTTTCATCCAAAACTATATTATTTTATTGGTATTTTCTTAATTTAACTCGATACGAGTTTAGATTATTTCATAGGTATTTTGTGTACATATTTTTATACTCATTTACATTATCTAATGTGTGTTTTGTATATATTTTTTTATGGAAATTAATTTTATGTGCATTTTTGTACATATATTTTTATAGAAATTTGCGTTATTTTATGTGTATTTTGTATATGTTTTCTCATACAAATTTACATTATTTTATTGTTTTTTTTTATTTTGATACGAATTACATGATTATATGTGTATTTTTACCATATTTTTTATACGTATTTACATTACTTAATGTGTATTTTGTTTATATATTTTTTTACAAATTTACGTTATTATATGAGTATTTGTTAAAAATATTTCGATACAAATCTACTTCATTTTATGTATTTTGTATATATATCTCAACTCAAATTTAGCTTATTTTGTGTGTATTTTGTTTATCTATTTTCAAACAAATTTAATTACTTCTGTGTATTTTTATATATAGTTTTATATAAATTTACGTTATTTTATGTGTATTTTGTATATTTTTATTTATGCAAATACACATTCTTTTATTGGAATTTCGTTTACATTATTTTATGTGTATTTTGAATACATTTTTTATACGAATTTTACTTAATTTTATGTGTATTTTGAATATATATTTTTATAGAAATCTACGTTATTTTATGTGTATTCGTATATATATTTTGAAACAAATTTACATTGTTTTATATGTTTTTTGCATATCTCTTTCAATACAAATTTACCTTATTGTATGTGCATTTCGTATATTTATTGTAATACAAATTTAAATATTTTATGTGTATTTTGGTATATATATTTTTATAAAAAAATGCGTTATTTAATGGGTATTTTGCATCTTTATTTTCATACAAATTTACATTGTTTTATTAATATTCTATGTATTTATTTTGATACGATTTTACATTATTCTATTTGTGTTTAGCATATATTTTTTTATACATATTTACAATATTTAATGTGTATTTTGTATATTTTAAAACAAATTTACGTTATTTTTTGCGCATCTGTTAAAATATTTTGATACAAATTTACATTATTTTATGTATTTTTTATATATATTTCAATACAAATTTAGTTTATTTTATGTATATTTTGTATATCTATTTTCATTCGTATCAAAATAAATAAACAAAATAGCAATGAAATAATGTAAATTTGTATGAGAAAACATATACAAATACACATAAAATAACGCATATTTCTAAAAAAATATATGTACTAAAATGCACATAAAATTAACTAATTTTAAATAAAAATATATATACAAAACACACATTAAATAATGTAAATGTGTACATAAAATAACCTAAATTTGTATAAAACTATATACAAAAATACACAAAAATATTAAAAATTTGTATGAAGAGAAATATACAAAATACACATAAAATTAGGTAAATTTGTATTAAAATACACATACAAAATACACATAAAATAATGTAAATTTGAATGAAAATATATAAACAAATACACTTAAAATAACGTAAATTTGTATAAAATATATATGCAAGATACACATTAAATAATGTAAATGTGTATAAAAAATATATACAAAAAAGAAATAGAATAATGTAAAATCCTATCAATATAAATACAGAGAATATCAATAAAATAATGTAAATTTGTATGAAAAGAAAGATGCAGAATTCCCATAAAATAGCGCATTTTTTATAAAAATATATATACCAAAATACACATAAAATATTTAAATTTGTATTGAAATAAATATACAAAATGCATATACAGTAAGGTAAACTTGTATTGAAAGAGATATGCAAAAATACATATAAAACAAGGTAAATTTGTTTCAAAATATATATACGAATACACATAAAATAACGTAGATTTCTATAGAAATATATATACAAAATACACATGAAATTATGTAAATACGTATAAAAATATATATACAAAATACATATCTAGGTAAATTCGTGTCAAAATAAATAAACAAAATATCATGAAAAGAATGTGTATTTGTATGAAAATAAATAATAGATAATAAATTGGTATGAAATATATATGCAAGATACACATTAAATAATGTAAATATGTTTAAAAAATATATATACAAAAAACAAATAAAATAATGTGAAATCATATCAAAATAAATAAACCGAATATTAATAAAATAATATAAATTTGTATGAAAATAAAAATGCAAAATTCCCATAAAATAGCGCATTTCTTATAAAAATATATATACCAAAATACACAAAAAATATTTAAATTTGTATTGAAATAAATATACAAAATGCACATACAATAAGGTAAACTTGTATTGAAAGAGATATGCAAAAATACATATAAAACAATGTAAAATTTGTTTCAAAATATATATACGAATACACATAAAATAACGTAGATTTCTATAAAAATATATATATACAAAATACACATAAAATTAAGTAAATACGTATGAAAATAGATATACAAAATACACATAGAATAATGTAAAATTGTTTAAAAAAATAAATAAACAGAATGTAAATAAAATAATGTATATTTGTATGAAAATAAAAATGCAAAATACCCATAAAATTAAGCATATTTTTTTTAAAAAATACATATACAAAAACACACATAGCATAATTAAATTTGTATTAAAATTAATATACAAAATGCATATACAATAAGGTGAATTTGTATTGAAAAAATATGCAAAATACACATAAAACAGTGTAAATTTATTTCAAAATCTATATATGAATACTCATAAATCAACGTAGATTTCTATAGAAATATATATACAAAATACACATCAAATGATGTAAACACGTATAAAAAAAAAAAAAATATATATATATATATATATATATATATATATATATATATATATATATATATATATATATATATATATATATATATATATATATATATATATATATATATATATATATATATATATATATATATATATATATAATATTTTGATACAAATTTATATTATTTTATGTGTATTCTTACATATATTTTATTACAAATTTACCTTATTTTATGTTTATTTTGTATATTTATTTCATTCAATTTTAAATTATTTAATGTGTATATTTGTATTTGTATTTAGGTTATTTTATATATATTTTCATCCAAAATTACATTATTTTATTGTTATTTTCTTAATTTAACTCGATACGAATTTAGATTATTTCATAGGTATTTTGTATACATATTTTTATACTCATTTACATTATCTAATGTTTGTTTTATATATTTTTTTATGCAAACTAGTTTTATGTGCATTTTTGTACACATATTTTTATAGAAACTTAAAACGTTATTTTATGTGTATTTTGTATATGTTTTCTCATACAAATTTACATTATTTAATTACTTTTTTGTTTATTTATTTTGATACGAATAACTTGATTTTTTGTGTATTTTGTAAATATTTTTTTATACGTAATTACATTACTTAATGTGTATTTTGTTTATATATTTTTTTTACAAATTTACGTTATTATATGTGTATTTGTTAAAAATATTTTGAAACGAATTTACTTTATTTTATGTATTTTGTGTATATATAGATATAGATATATATATATATATATATATATATATATATATATATATATATATATATATATATATATATATATATATATATATATATATATATATATATATATATATATATATATATATCAATTCAAATTTAGCTTATTTTGTGTGTATTTTGTATCTATTTTCATACAAATTTAATTACTTCTCTGTATTTTTGTATATAGTTTTATACAAATTTACGTTATTTTATGTGCATTTTGTGTATTTATATTTATACAAATACACATTCTCTTATTGGTGTTTTGTTTATTTATATTTATACGAATTTACATTATTTTATGTGTATTTTGTATGCATTTTTGATTCGTATTTACTTAATTTTATTTGTATTTTGTATATATATATTTATAGAAATCTACGTTATTTTATGTGTATTCGTATATATATTTTGAAACAAATTTACATTGTTTTATATTTTTTTTTGCATATCTATCTCAATACAAATTTACCTTATTGTATGTGCATTTTGTATATTTACTTTAATAAAAATTCAAATATTTTATGTGTATTTTGGTATATATAATTTTAAAAAAAAAATTGCTATTTTATAGGTATTTTGCATCTTAGTTTTCATACAAATATGCATTATTTTATTAATATTCTGTGTATATATTTTGATACGATTTTATATTATACTATTTGTCTTTTGTATATATTTTTTTATACATATTTTCATTATTTAATGTGTATTTTTTATATATATTTTATACAAATTAACGTTATTTTAAGTGTATTTGTTTATATAATTTCATTCAAATTTACATTATTTTGAGTGTATTTTGTATATGTATTTCAATACAAATTTACCTAATTTTATGTGTATTTTGTATATTTATTTTCATACAAATTTAAAGTATTTTTGTGTTTTTTTGTATATACATATAGAGTGAATTTCTATGAAAATATATGTTCAAAATACATATAAAATTATGTAAATAAGTATAAAAATATATATATCAAATACACCAAAAAAAATGAAAATTCGTATCAAAATAAATAAACAATTTGTATGAAAATAGATATACAAAATACACATATAATTAGTTAAATTTGTATTTAAATACATGTACAAAATAAAATGTAAATTTGTATGAAATGAAAACAAATTCACATAAAATAACGTACATTTGTATAAAATAGACATACAAAATATACATAGAATAATGTAAAATCGTATCAAAATAAATTCACAGAATATCAATAAAATAATGTTATTTTGTATGAAAATAAAGATGCAAAATACCCATAAAATAAAGCATATTTTTCTTAAAATACATATACAAGAATACACATAGAATAGTTAAATTTGTATTAAAATTAATACACGAAATGCACGTACAATAAGGTAAATTTGTATTGAAAAAATATACAAAATGCACATAAAACAATGTATATTTGTTTCAAAATATATATACGAATACACATAAAATAAGGTATATTTCTATAGAAATAGATATACAAAAAACACATAAAATGACGTAAATACGTATAAAAATATATATATACACAATACACATTAAATAATGTAAATTCGCATCAAAATAAATAAACAAAATATCAATAAAAGAATGTGTATTTGTATGAAAATAGATATACAAAATACACATAAAATATTAAAAATTTGAATAAAACTCTATTCAAAAAATACAAAAAAATAATTTAAATTTGTATAAAAATATATATACAAAATACACATAAAACTAGTTAAATTTCTATTGAAATACATATACAAAATACACATAAAATACTGTAAATTTGAATGAAAATATATAAACAAATACACTTAAAATAACGTAAATTTGTATGAAATATATATAGAAAATACACATTAAATAATGTAGATATGTATAAAAAAATATATACAAAACACAAATAGAATAATGTAAAATAGTATCAAAATAAATACACAGAATATTAATAAAGTAATGTAAATTTGTATGAAAATAAAGATGCAAAATACCCATAAAACAACGCATTTTTTATGAAAATATATATACCAAAATACACATAAAATATTTAAATTTGTATTACAATAAATATTCAAAGTGCACATACAATAAGGTAAATTTGTATTGAAATAGATATGCAAAATACACATTAAACAATGTAAATTTGTTTCAAAATATATATACGAATACACATAAAATAACGTAGATTTCTAAAAAATATATATACAAAATACACATAAAATGAAGTAAATACGTATAAGAAAATGTATACAAAATACACATAAAATAATGTAAATTCGTATCAAAATAAATAAACTAAATGCCAATAAAAGAATGTTTACTTGTATAAATATAAATATACAAAATTCACATAAAATAACGTAAAATTGTATAAAACTATATACAAAAATAAACAAAAATAATTAAATTTGTATGAAAATAGATATACATAAGACACATAAAATAAGCTAAATTTGAATTGAAATAAATATAGAAAATACATAAAATAATGTAAATTTGTATCAAAATATATATTCAAATACACATATAATAACGTAAATTTGTATAAAAATATATAAACAAAAAACACATTAAATAATGTAAATACGTATAAAAGATATGTACGTAATGTAAAAATTTATAAAATTAAAGATGCAAAATACCCATAAAATAACTCATATTTAAAAAAAAAATGTATACAAAAATACATATTAAATAATTGAATTTGTGTTAAAATAAATATACAAAATACACATACAATAAGGTAGATTTTTATTGAAATAGATATGCAAAAAACACATAAAATAATGAAATTTTTTATGAAAATATTTACGAATACACACAATAAAATTACGTAAATTTTTATGAAAATATATATACAAAATACACATAAAATAATGTAAATACATAGAAAAATATATATACAAAATACACATAAAATAATGTAAATTCGTATCAAAATAAATAAACAAAATTTAAATTTGTTTGAAAATAGATATGCAAAATACACATGAAATTAGGCAAATTTTTATTGAAATACATATACAAAATACACATAAAATAATGTAAATTTGTATGAAAATATATAAACAATTACACATAAGATTTCCATAAAATATATGTACAAAATATACATTAAATAATGTAAATATGTCTAAAAATATATATACAAAATACACAGAATAACGTAAAATCGTATCAAAATAAATAAACAGACTATCAATAAAATAATGTAAATTTGTATGAAAATAAAGATGCAAAATTCCCATATAATAACGCATATTTGTTTAAAAATATATATACAAAAATACACATAAAATAATTAAATTTGTATCAAAATAAATATACAAAAGGCACATATAATAAAGAAAATTTGTTTTGAAATAGATATGCGAAATACACATAAATAATGTAAATTTGTATCAAAATATATATACGAATACACATAAAATAGAGTAAATTTCTATGAAAATATATATTCAAAATACATATAATTTTTTGTAAATAAGTATAAAAATATATATATCACATACACCTAAAATAATGAAAATTCGTATCAAAATAAATAAACAAAAGTCCGATAAAAGAACGTATATTTGTAGGAAAATAAATATACAAAATACACATAAAATTACGAAAATTTGAATAAAAATATATACTAAATACACAAAAATTTTTTCGATTTGTATGAAAATAGATATTCATAATACACATATAATTAGTTAAATTTGCATTTAAATACATGTACAAAAAACACATGAAATAATGTAAATTTGTATGAAATGAAAACAAATTCACATAAAATAACGTTCATTTGTATGAAATATATATACAAAATATACATAGAATAATGTAAAATCGTATCAAAATAAATACACAGAATATCAATAAAATAAAGTAAATTTGTATGAAAATAAAGATGCAAAATACTCATAAAATAAAGCATTTTTTTATGAAAATACATATACAAAAATACACATAGAATAATTAAATTTGTATTATTTTATATGTACTTTGTAAATATATTTTTATACGCATTTACATTATTTAACATTTATTTAATTTAATTACTTCTGTGTATTTTTGTATATAGTTTTATACAAATTTACGATATTTTATGTGTATTTTATATATTTATATTTATACAAATACACATTCTTTTATTGGTATTTTGTTTATTTATTTTGATACGATTTTACATTATTTTATGTGTACTTTGTATTCATTTTTTTATACGTGTTTATTTCATTTTATGTGTATTTTGTATATATTTTTATAGAAATCTACGTTATTTTATGTGTATTCGTATATATATTTTGAAACAAATTTACATTGTTTTATATGTATATTGCATATCTATTTCAATACAAACTTACATAAATGCACATAAGATAAAGTAAATTTGCATTAAAATATATATACAAAACACACGTTAAATAATGTAAATGCGTACATAAAATAACCTAAATTTGTATAAAACTATATACAAAAATACGCAAAAATAGTTAAAATTTGTATGAAAAGAAATATACAAAATACACGTAAAATTAGGTAAATTTGTATTGAAATACATATACAAAATACACATAAAATAATGTAAATTTAAATGAAAACATATAAACAAATACACTTAAATAACGTAAATTTGTATAAAATATATATGCAAGATACACATTAAATAATGTAAATGTGTATAAAAAATATATACAAAAAAGAAATAGAATAATGTAAAATCGATATCAAAATAAATACAGAGAATATCAACAAAATAATGTAAATTTGTATGAAAAGAAAGATGCAAAATTCCCATAAAACAGCGCATTTTTTCTAAAAATATATATACCAAAATACACATAAAATATTTAAATTTGTATTGAAATAAATATACAAAATGCATATACAGTAAGTTAAATTTGTATAGAAAGAGATATTCAAAAATACATATAAAACAATGTAAATTTGTTTCAAAATATATATACGAATACACATAAAATAACGTAGATTTCTATAGAAATATATATACAAAATACACATGAAATTATGTAAATACGTATAAAAATATATATACAAAATACATATTAAGTAATGTAAATTCGTGTCAAAATAAATAAACAAAATATCATGAAAAGAATGTGTATTTGTATGAAAATAAATAATAGATAATAAATTTGTATGAAATATATATGCAAGATACACATTAAATAATGTAAATATGTATAAAAAAATATATACAAAAAACAAATAGAATAATGTAAAATCGTATCAAAATAAATACACCGAATATTAATAAAATAATGTAAATTTGTATGAAAATAAAGATGCAAAATTCCCATCAAATAGCGCATTTCTTATAAAAATATATATACCAAAATAAACATAAAATATTTAAATTTGCAATACACATAAAAAAAATTGATTTGTATTTAAATAAATATATAAAAAACACATACAATAAGGTAAATTTGTATTGAAATAGATATGCAAAATACATATAAAGCAATGTAAATTTGTTTCAAAATATGTATTCGAATACACATAAAATAACGTAGATTTCTATAAATATATATGTATATATATATATATATATATATATGTATATATATATATATATATATATATATATATATATATATACAAAATACACATAAAATGAAGTAAATACGTATAAAAAAATGTATACAAAATACACATAAAATAACTTAAATTCGTATCAAAATTAATAAACAAAATACCAATAAAACAATGTGTATTTGTATAAATATAAATATATAAAATACACATAAAATAACGTAAATTTATATAAAACTATATACAAAAATACTCAGAAGTAATTAAATTTGTATGAAAATATATACAAAATACACACAAAATAAGCTAAATTTGAATTGAAATATATATACAAAATACATGAAATAAAGTAAATTTGTATCAAAATATTTATACAAATACACATATAATAAGGTAAATTTGTATGAAAATATATAAACAAAATACACATTAAATAATGTAAATACGTGTAAAAAAATATGTACAAAATACACATATAATCATGTAATTCGCATCAAAATAAATAAGCAAAATACCAATAAAATAATATAAATTTGTATGAGTAAACGTGTATGTTGAATATTTTTTCAATACAAATTTACATTATTATATACACATTTTGCATATTATTTTAATACAAATCTAATTATTCGATGTGTCTTTTTGTATCTGTATTTTTATAAGCATATGCTTTATTTTTTGGGTATTTTGCATCTTCATTTTCATACAAATTTACATTATTTTATTGATATTCTGCTCATTCATTTTGATACGAATTGACATTATTCTATGTGTATTTTGTTTATATTTTTCATACAAATTTACGTTATTTTATGTGTATTTGTTTATATATTTTGACACAAATTTACAAAATTTTATGGGTATTTTGTATATACATTTCAAAAGAAATTTACCTAGTTTTATGTGTATTTTGTATATCTAATTTCATACAAACTCAAACTATTTCTATGTATTTTTGTATATATTATAACACAAATTTTAGTTTTGTTATGTGTATTTTGTAAATTTATTTTCATTCAGATATATATTATTTTATTGGTGTTTTCCTGATTTATATTGATACGAATTTACATTATTTTATATGTACTTTGTATATATATTTTTATACGCTTTTACATTATTTAATATTTATTTTGAATATATATTTTTATACAAATTCATGTTATTTTATGTGTATTTGTATATATATTTTCATATAAATTTACATTATTTTATGTGTATTTTGTACATATATTTTATTACGAATCTACCATATTTTATGTTTATTTTGTATGTGTATTTTGTATATTTATATTTATCCAAATACACATTCTTTTATTGGTATTTTGATTATTTATGTTAATTCGAGTTTACATTATTTTATGTGTATTTTGTATACATTTTTTTATACGTATTTACTTAATTTTATGTGTATTTTGTATATATATTTTTATAGAAATCTGCGTTTTTTTATTTGTATTCGTATATATATATTTTGAAACAAATTTACATTGTTTTATACGTAATTTTGCATATCTCTTTCAATACAAATTTACCTTATTGTATGTGCATTTTGTATATTTATTTCAATGCAAATTTAAATATTTTATGTTTATTTTAGTATATATATTTTTATAAGAAATGCGCTATTTTATGGGAATTTTGCATCTTTATTTTCATACAAATTTACATTATATTATTAATAATCGGTGTATTTATTTTGATAGGATGTTACATTATTCTATTTGTTTTTTGTATATACTTTTTTATACATATTTATATTATTTAATGTGTATCTTGCATATATATTTTATACAAAATTATTATATATTATCTATTTTCATACAAATACACATTCTTTTCATGATATTTTGTTTATTTATTTTGACACGAATTTACATTATTTCATATGTATTTTGTATATATATTTTTATACGTATTTACATAATTTCATATGTATTTTGTATATAATTCTATAGAAATCTACTTTATTTTATGTGTATTCGTATATATATTTTGAAACAAATTTACATTGTTTTATATGTATTTTTGAATATCTCTTTCAATACAAATTTACCTTATTGTATGTGCATTTTGTATATTTAATGTGTATCTTGCATATATATTTTATACAAATTTACGTTATTTTAAGTGTATTTGTTTATATATTTTCATTCAATTTTACATTATTTGATGTGTATTTTGTATATGTATTTCAATACAAATTTACCTAATTTTATGTGTATTTTGTATATTTCTTTTCAAACAAATTTAAATTATTTTTGTGTATTTTTGTAAATAGTTTTATACAAATTTAGGTTATTTTATGTACGCATTTACATTATTTAGTGTGTGTTTTGTATATATATTTTTATGCAAATTTACTTTATTTAATGTGCATTTTTGTACATATATTTTTATAGAAATTTGCGTTATTTGTATATGTTTTCTCATACAAATTTACATTATTTTATTGCTATTTTGTTTATTTATTTTGATACGAATTACATGATTATATGTGTATTTTGTACATATTTTTTATACGTATTTACATTACTTAATGTGTATTTTGTTTATATATTTTTAAACAAATCTACGTTATTATATGTATTTGAATAAATATTTTGATACAGATTTACATTATTTTATGTATTTTGTATGTACATTTCAATTCAAATTTAGCTTATTTAGCTGTATTTTGTATATATATTTTCATACAAATTTAATTACTTCTGTGTATTTTTGTATATAGTTTTATACAAATTTACGATATTTTTTGTGTATTTTGTATATTTATATTTATACAAATACACATTCTTTTACTGGTATTTTGTCTATTTATTTTGATACGATTTTTATGTGAATTTTGTATTCATTTTTTTATACGTATTTACTTCATTTTATGTGTATTTTGTATATATTTATATAGAAATCTACGTTATTTTATGTGTATTCGTATATATATTTTGAAACAAATTTACATTGTTTTATATGTATTTTTGAATATCTCTTTCAACACAAAATTACCTTACCATATATACCAAAATACACATAAAAAAATAAAATTTGTATTAAAATAAATATATAAAAAACACATACAATAAGGTAAATTTGTATTGAAATAGATATGCAAAACAATGTAAATTTGTTTCAAAATATATACGAATACACATAAAATAACGTAGATTTCTATAAAAATATATATACAAAATACACATAAAATGAAGTAAATACGTATAAAAAAATGTATACAAAATACACATAAAATAATGTAAAATCGCATCAAAATAAATATACAAAATACCAATAAAAGAATGTGTATTTGTATAAATATAAATATACAAAATACACATAAAATAACATAAATTTATATAAAACTATAAACAAAAATACACAGAAGTATTTTAATTTGTATGAAAATAGATATACAAAATAAGGTAAATTCGTTTCAAATTCAATAAACAAAATTCAGATAAGAGAACGTATATTTGTAGAAAAAAATAAATATACAAAATACACATGTATTTTGTATACCTATTTTCACACAAATTTAATTACTTCTGTGTATTTTTGCATATAGTTTTATTTAAATTTACGTTATTTTATTTGTATTTTGTATATTTATATTTATACAATACACATTCTTTTATTAGTATTTTGTTTATTTATTTTGATACGAGTTTACATAATTTATGTGTATTTTGTATACCTTTTTTTATACGTATTTACTTCATTTTATGTGTATTTTGTATATTTATTTTCATAGAAATCTACGTTATTTTATGTGTATTCGTATATATATTTTGAAAAAAATTTACGAATTTACCTTATTGTATGTGCATTTTGTATATTTATTTTAATACAAATTCAAATATATTATGTGTGTCTTGGTATATATATTTTTATAAAAAATGCGTTATTTTATGGGTATTTTGCATCTTAATTTTCATCCAAATTTACATTATTTTATTAATATTCTGTGTATTTATTTTGATACGATTTTATATTATTCTATTTGTGTTTTGTATATATTTTTTTATACATATTTACATTATTTAATGTGTATTTTTTATATATTTTTTATACAAATTTACGTTATTTTAAGTGTATTTGTTTATATATTTTCATTCAAATTTACATTATTTTATGTGTATTTTGTAAATGTATTTCAATACAAATTTACCTAACTTTATGTGTATTTTGTATATTTATTTTCATACAAATTAAAATTATTTTTGTGTATTTTTGTATATAGTTTTATACAAATTTAGGTGATTTTATGTGTATATTGTATATCTATTTTCATACGAATACACATTCTTTTATTGATATTTTGTTTATTTATTTTGACGCGAATTTACATTATTTAATGTGTATTTTATTTATATATTTTTATACGTGTTTACATCATTGGATGTATATTTTGTATATATATTTCTATAGAAATCTACGTTGATTTATGAGTATTCGTATATAGATTTTGAAATAAATTTATACTGTTTTATGTGTATTTTGCATATTTTTTCAATACAAATTTGCCTTATTGTATATGCATTTTGTATATTAATTTTAATACAAATTTAATTATGCTATGTGTATTTTTGTCTATGTATTTTTATAAAAATATGCTTTATTTTATGGGTATTTTGCATTTTTATTTTCATACAAATTTACATTATTTTATTTATATTGTTTTTTTTTTAACAATTTTACATTATTCTATGTGTATTTTGTATATCTATTTTTATACGTATTTACTTAATTTTATGTGTAATTTGTATATATATTTATATAGAAATCTACGTTATTTTATATATATTTTGAAACAAATTTACATTGTTTTATATGTATTTTTGCATATCTCTTTCAATAGAAGTTTACCTTTTTGTATGTGCATTTTGTATATTTATTTGAATACAAATTTAAATATTTTATGTGTATTTTGGTATATATATTTCTATAAGAAATGCGCTATTTGATGGGAATTTTGCATCTTTATTTTCATACAAATTTACATTATTTTATTAATATTCGGTGTATTTATTTTGATACGATTTCACATTATTCTATTTGTTTTTTGTATATATATATATATTTTATATATATTTACATTATTTAATGTGTATCTTGCATATATATTTCATACAAATTTATTATCTATTATTTATTTTCATACAAATACACATTCTTTTCATGATATTTTGTTTATTTATTTTGACACGAATTTACCTAGATATGTATTTTGTATATATATTTCTATACGTATTTACATAATTTCATGTGTATTTTGTATATATATTTCTATAGAAATCTACGTTATTTTATGTGTATTCGTATATATATTTTGAAACAAATTTACTTTGTTTTATATGTATTTTTGAATATCTCTTTCAATACATATTTACCTTACTGTATATGCATTTTGTATATTTATTTCAATAAAAATTTTAATATTTTATGTGTATTTTGTTATATATATTTTTATAAAAAATGCGCTATTTTATGGGAATTTTGCATCTTAATTTTCATACAAATTTACATTATTTTATTAATATTTTCTGTATTTATTTTGATACGATTTTACATTATTTTATTTGTGTTTTCTATATATTTTTTTATACATATTTACATTATTTAATGTGTTTTTTGTATATATATTTGATACATATTTACGTTATTTTAAGTTATTTTATGTGTATTTGTTTATATATTTTGACACAAATTTGCAATATTTTATGGGTATTTTGTGTATATATTTCAAAAGAAATTTACTTAGTTTTATGTGTATTTTGAATATCTATTTTCATACAAACTCAAATTATTTTTATGTATTTTTGTATATATTTCAATACAAATTTTAGTTATGTTATGTGCATTTGGTAAATCTATTTTCATTCAAATATATATTATTTTATTGGTATTTTGTTGATTTATATTGATATGAGTTTACATTATTTTATATGTACTTTTTATATATATTTTTATACGCATTTACATTATTTAATATTTATTTTGAATATATAATTTTATACAAATTCATGGTATTTTATGTGTATTTGTATATATATTTTCATATAAATTTTTATTATTTTATGTGTATTTTGTACATATATTTCATTACAAATTTACCTTATTTTATGTTTATTTTGTTTGTGTATTTTGTAAATTTATATTTATACAAATACACATTCTTTTATTGGTATTTTGTTTATTTATTTTGTTTCGAATTTACATTATTTTATGTGTATTTTGTTTACATTTTTTTATACGTATTTACTTAATTTTATGTGTATATTGTATATATATTTCTATAGAAATCTACGTTATTTTATGTGTATTCGTATATATATTTTGAAACAAATTTACATTGTTTTATTTGTATTTTTGCATATCTCTTTCAATAGAAGTTTTCCTTATTGTATGTGCATTTTGTATATTTATTTCAATACAAATATAAATATTTTATGTGTATTTTGGTATATATATTTTTATAAGAAATGCGCTATTTGATGGGAATTTTGCATCTTTATTTTCATACAAATTTACATTATTTTATTAATATTCGGTGTATTTATTTTGATTCAATTTTACATTATTCTATTTGTTTTTTGTACATATATTTTTGTGTATTTTTGTATATAGTTTTATACAAATTTAGGTGATTTTATGTGTATATTGTATATCTATTTTTATACAAATACACATTCTTTTATTGATATTTTGTTTATTTATTTTGACGCGAATTTACATTATTTAATGTGTATTTTATATATATATTTTTATACGTGCTTACATCATTTGATGTGTATTTTGTATATATATTTGTATAGAAATCTACGTTGATTTATGAGTATTCGTATATAGATTTTGATATAAATTTACACTGTTTTATGTGTATTTTGCATATTGTTTCAATACAAATTTACCTTATTGTATATGCATTTTGTATATTAATTTTAATACAAATTTAATTATGCTATGTGTATTTTTGTATATGTATTTTTATAAAAATATGCTTTATTTTATGGGTATTTTGCATTTTTATTTTCATACAAATTTACATTACTTTATTTATATTCTGTTTATTTTTTTTTAAACAATTTTTCATTATTCTATGTGTATTTTGTATATCTATTTTATTACGTATTTACTTAATTTTATGTGTATTTTGTATATATATTTTTATAGAAATCTACGTTATTTTATGTGTATTCGTATATATATTTTGAAACAAATTTACATTGTTTTATATGTATTTTTGCATATCTCTTTCAATAGAAGTTTACCTTTTTGTATGTGCATTTTGTATATTTATTTCAATACAAATTTAAATATTTTATGTGTATTTTGGTATATATATTTTTATAAGAAATGCGCTATTTGATGGGAATTTTGCATCTTTATTTTCATACAAATTTACATTATTTTATTAATATTCGGTGTTTTTATTTTGATACGATTTCACATTATTCTATTTGTTTTTTGTATATATATTTTTTATACATATTTACATTATTTAATGTGTATCTTGCATATATATTTCATACAAATTTATTATCTACTATTTATTTTCATACAAATACACATTCTTTTCATGATATTTTGTTTATTTATTTTGACACGAATTTACCTAGATATGTATTTTGTATATATATTTTTATACGTATTTACATAATTTCATGTGTATTTTGTATATATATTTCTATAGAAATCTACGTTATTTTATGTGTATTCGTATATATATTTTGAAACAAATTTACTTTGTTTTATATGTATTTTTGAATATCTCTTTCAATACATATTTACCTTATTGTATATGCATTTTGTATATTTATTTCAATACAAATTTAAATATTTTATGTTTTTATAAAAAATGCGCTATTTTATGGGAATTTTGCATCTTTCTTTTCATACAAATTTACATTATTTTATTGATATTCTGTGTATTCATATTGATAGGATTTTACATAATTCTATTTCTTTTTTGTATATATTTTTTATACACATTTACATTATTTAATGTGTATCTTGCATATATATTTTATACAAATTTACGTTATTTTAAGTGAAATACACTTAAAATAACGTAAATTTGTATAAAATATATATGCAAGATAAACATTAAATAATGTAAATATATAAAAAAATTCTATAAAAAGCGCATTTTATAAAAATATATATACCAAAATACACATAAAATATTTAAATTTATATATTTCATTCAAATTTACATTATTCTATGTGTATTTTGTATATGGATTTCAATACAAATTTACCTAATTTTATGTGTATTTTGTATATTTCTTTTCATACAAATTTTAAATATTTTTGTGTATTTTTGTATATAGTTTTATACAAATTTAGGTTATTTTATGTACGCATTTACATTATTTAATGTGTGTTTTGTATATATATTTTTATGCAAATTTACTTTATTTTATGTGCATTTTTGTACCTATATTTTTTTAGAAATTTGCGTTAATTTATGTGTATTTATATATGTTTTCTCATACAAATTTACACTACTTTATTCCTATTTTGTTTATTTATTTTGATACGAATGAAAATACATATACAAAATATACATAAACTAAACTAAATTTGTATTGAAATATATATACAAATTACATAAAATAATGTAAATTTGTATCAAAATATTTTAACAGATGCGCATAAAATAACGTAAATTTGTTTTAAAATATACAAAATACAAAACACAAAAAGAATAATGTAAAATCGTATCAAAATAAATACACAGAATATTAATAAAACAATGTAAATTTGTATGAAAATAAAGATGCAAAATACCCATTAAATAACGCATTTTTTATAAAAATATATATACCAAAATACACATGAAAAAATTAATTTGTATTAAAATAAATATACAAAATACATACAATAAAATAAATCTGTATTGAAAAGATATGCAAAATACATATAAAACAATGTAAATTTCAAATATATACGAATACACATCAAATAAGGTAGATTTTTATAAAAATATATATACAAAATACACATAAAATTAAGTAAATACGCATAAAAAAATGTATACAAAATACACATGAAATAATGTAAACTCGTATCAAAATAAATAAACAAAATACCAATAAAAGAATGTGTATTTATAAATATAAATATACAAAATACACATAAAATAACGTAAGTTTGTATAAAACTATACAAAAATACACAGAAGTAATTAAATTCGTATGAAAATAGCTATACAAAATACAGATAAAATAAGCTAAATTTGAATTGAAATGTATATACAAAATACAATATTTTATGTGTAATTTGTGTTTGTATTTAGGTTATTTTATGTGTATTTTGTATATATATTTTCATCCAAAATTACATTATTTTATTAGTATTTTCTTAATTTAACTCGATACGAATCTAGATTATTTCATAGGTATTTTCTATACATATTTTCATACTCATTTACATTATCTAATGTGTGTTTTGTATATATATTTTTTTGCAAATTTATTTTATGTTCATTTTTGTACATATATTTTTATAGAAATCTACGTTATTTTATGTGTATTCGTATATATATTTTGAAACAAATTTACATTTTTTATATGTATTTTGCATATCTATTTCAATACAAATTTACCTTATTGTATGTGCATTTTGTATATTTATTTTAATACAAATTGAAATATTTTATGTGTATTTTGGTATCAATAATTTTATAAAAAATGCGTTATTTTATAGGTATTTTGCATCTTAATTTTCATACAAATTTACATTATTTTATTAATATTCTGTGTATATATTTTGATACGATTTTACATTATTCTATTTGTGTTTTGTATATATTTTTTTATACATATTTACATTATTTAATGTGTATTTTGTACATATATTTCATACAAATTTACGTTATTATATGTGTATTTGTTTATATATTTTCTTTCAAATTAACATTATTTTATGTGTATTTTGTATATGTATTTCAATACAAATTAACCTAATTTTATTTATTTTCAAACAAATATAAATTATTTTTGTTTATTTTTTTATATATTTTCATACAAATTATCGTTATTTTATGTGTATTTTGTATATTTATTTTTTCTACAAATATACGTTCTTTTATCTGAATTTTGTTTATTGAATTTGAAACGAATTTACCTTATTTTGTATATCTATTTTCATACAAATTAAAATACTTTTGTGTATTTTTGTATATAGTTTTATATAAATTAACGTTATTTTATGTGTATTTTGTATATTTATATTTATACAAATACACATTCTTTTATTGGTATTTTGTATATTTATTTTGATGCGAATTTACATTATTTTATGTGTATTTTGTATAAATTTTTTTATACGTATTTACTTCATTTTATGTGTATTTTGTATATATATTTTTAAAGAAATCTACGTTATTTTATGTGTATTCGTATATATATTTTGAAACAAATTTACATTGTTTTATATGTATTTTGCATATCTATTTCAATACAAATTTACCTTATTGTATGTGTTTTTTATATATTTATTTTAATACAAATTTAATTTTTTGATGTGTATTTTGGTATATATATTTTTATAAATAAAAAAAATGCGTTATTTTATGGGTATTTTCCTTCTTTATTTTCATACAAATTTACATTATTTTATTAACATTATGTGTATTTATTTTGATACGATTTTACATTATTCTATTTGTGTTTTGTACATATTTTTTTATACAAATTTACGTTATTTTAAGTGTATTTGTTTATGTATTTTCATTCAAATTTACATTATTTTATGTGTATTTTGTGTGTGTATTTCAATACAAATTTACCTAATTTTATGTGTATTTTGTATATTTATTTTCATACAAATTTAAATTTTTTTGTGTATTTTTGTATATAGTTTGATACAAATTTAGGTTATTTTATGTGTATTTTGTATATCTATTTTCATACAAATACACATTCTTTTATTGATATTTTGTTTATTTATTTTGACATAATTTTATGTGAATTTGTTTTCATTTCACACAAATTTACATTATTTTATGTATTTTGTACATGTATTTAAATAAATTTAACTAATTATATGTATTTTGTATATCTATTTTCATACAAATTGAAATTTATTTTTTGTTTTTGTATATTTTATTCAAATTTTCGTAATCTTATAAAATATATATACAAAATACATAAAATATTTAAATTTGTATTGAAATAAATATACAAATGCATACAATAATAAACTTCTATTGAAAGAGATATGCAAAATACATATAAAACAATGTAAATTGTTTCAAAATATATATACGAAAACACATAAAATAACGTAGATTTCTATAAAATATATATACAAAATACACATAAAATTATAAATACGTATAAAAATGTAAACAAAATACACATAAAATAATATAAATTGAAACAAAATAAATAAACAAAATACCAATAAAAGAATGAGTATTTGTTCTGTGTATTTTGTATATAGTTTTATACAAATTTACGATATTTTATGTATTTTGTATATTTATATTTATACAAATACACATTCTTTTACTGGTATTTTGTTTATTAATTTTTATACGAATTTTATCTGTATTTTGTATGAATTTATTTATACATATTTACTTCATATTATGTGTATTTTGTATATATTTTTATAGAAATCAACGTGATTTTATGTGTATTCGTATATATATTTTGAAACAAATTTACATTGTTTTATATGTATTTTGCATATCGATTTCAATACAAATTTACCTTACAGTATGTGCATTTTTTATATTTATTTTAATACAAATTTTAATATTATATGTGTATTTTGGTATATATATTTTATAAAAACTGCGTTATTTTATGGCTATTTTGCATCTTTATTTTCATACAAATTTACATTATTTTATTAATATTCTGTGTATTTATTTTGATACGATTTTACATTATTCTATTTGTGTTTTGTATATATTTTTTTATACATATTTACATTATTTAATTAGTATTTTGTATATATATTTGATACAAATTTACGTTATTTTAAGTGAATATGTTTATATATTTTCATTCAAATTTCCATTATTTTATGTGTCTTTTGTATATGTATTTCAATACAAATTTACCTATTTTTATGTGTATTTTGTATATTTATTTTCATACAAATTTAAATTATTTTTGTGTATTTTTGAATATAGTTTTATACAAACTTAGGTTATTTTATGAGTATTTTGTATATCTATTTTCATACAAATACTCATTCTTTTATTGATATTTTTTTTATTTATTTTGACGAGAATTTAAATTATTTAATGTGTATTTTGTATATATATTTTTATACGTATTTACATCATTTCATGTGTATTTTGTATATATATTTACATAGAAATCTACGTTATTTTATATATATTCGTATATAGATTTTTAAACATTTACACTTTTATGTGCATTTTGTATATTTTTTCAATACAAATTTACCTTATTGTACGTGCATTTTGAATATTATTTTTAATACAAATTTAATTATTCTATGTGTATTTTTGTATATGTATTTTTAAAAAAATATGCTTTATTTTATGGGTATTTTGCATTTTTATTTTCATACAAAATTACATTATTTTATTGATATTCTGTGTATTTTTTTTAATACGATTTCACATTATTCTATGTATATTTTGTATATCTATTTTATACAAATGTACGTTATTTTATGTGATTTTGTTTTCATTTAAATACAAATTTAACTAATTATATGTGTATTTTGTATATCTATTTTCATACAAATTGAAATTTATTTTTTAGTTTTTTTGTATATATTTTTATTCAAATTTTCGTAATTTTATTTGTATTTTGTATATTTATTTTCCTACAAATATACGTTCTTTGATCGGAATTTTGTTTATTTATTTTGATACGAATTTTTTTTTTTTGTAGGTGTATTTGATATATATATTTTTATACTTATTTACATAATTTTATATGTATTTTGAATATATATTATCATAGAAATTTACTCTATATGTTTATACAAAAAAACACAAAAATAATTTAAATTTGTATGAAAATAAATATACAAAATATACATAAAATTAGGTAAATTTGTATTTAAATACATATACAAAATACACTTAAAATAATGTAAATTTTAATGAAATTATATAAACAAATACACTTAAAATAACGTTAATTTGTATAAAATATATGTAAAAAATACACATTAAATAATGAAAATATGTATAAAAAAATATATACAAAACACAAATAGTATAATATAAAATCGTATCAAAATATATACACAGAATATTAATAAAATAATATACATTTGTATGAAAATTAAGATGCAAAATACCTTTAAAATAACGCATTTTTTATAAAATTATATATAGCAAATTACACATAAAATATTTGAATTTGTATTAAAATAAATATACAAAATGCACATACAATAAGGAAAATTTGTATTGAAATAGATATGCAAAATACATATAAAACAATGTAAATTTGTTTCAAAATATATATACGAATACACATAAAATAACGTAGATTTCTATAAATATATATATACAAAATACAAATAAAATTAAGTTAATACGAATCAAAAATGTATACAAAATACACATAAAATAATGTAAATTCGTATAAATATAAATAAACAATATACCAATAAGAGAGTGTGTATTTGTATAAATATAAATATACAAAATGCACATAAAATAACTTGAATTTGTATAGAACTATATACAAAAATACACAGAAGTAATTAAATTTGTATGAAAATAGATATACAAAATACACACAAAATAAGCTAAATTTGAATTGAAATATATATACAAAATACATAAAATAAAGTAAATTCGTTTCAAAATATTTTTAACAAATACACATATAATAACGTAAATTTGTAAAAAAATATATAAACAAAATACACATTAAGTAATGTAAATACGTTTAAAAAAATATTTACCCAAAACACAAATAATCAAGTCATTCGTATCAAAATAAATTAACAAAAACCTAATTAAATAATGTAAATTTGTATGAGAAAACATATACAAAATACACATAAAATAACGTTTTAAGTTTCTATAAAAATATATGTACAAAAATGCACATAAAATTAGTTTGCATAAAAAAATATATACAAAACACACATTAGATAATGTAAATGAGTATAAAAATATGTATACAAAATACCTATGAAATAATCTAAATTCGTATCGAGTTAAATTAAGAAAATAGCAATAAAATAATGTAATTTTGGATGAAAATATATATAGAAAACACACATAAAATAGCCTAATTACAATTACAAATATACACATTAAATAATCTAATATTGAATGAAATAAATATACAAAATAAACATAAAATAAGGTATATTTGTAATAAAATATATGTAAGAATACACATAAAATAATATTAATTTGTATGAAAATATATATACAAATACATATAAAATAACATGAATTTGTATTAAATTTGTTTCAAAATATATACGAATACACACAATAAAATAACGTAAATTTTTATGAAAATGTATATATAAAATACACATAAAATAATTTAAATACGTAGAAAAATATATATACAAAATACACATAAAATAATGTAAATTCGTAAAAAATTAAATACACAAAATTCCAATAAAAAAATGTATATTTGTAGGAAAATATATATACAAAAAACAAATAAAATAACTAAAATTTGTATAAAAATATATACAAAAATACACAAAAATAATTTAAATTTGTTTGAAAATAGATATGCAAAATACACATAAAGTTAGGCAAATTTGTATTGAAATACATATACAAAACTCACATAAAATAATGTAAATTTGTATGAAAATATATAAACAAATACATATAAAATAACGTAAATTTGGATAAAATATATATACAAAATATACATTAAATATTTTAAATATGTTATAAAAATATATTATATTATATATATTTTTATTGATATTTGCGTTATTTATGTGTATTTTGTATATGTTTTCTCATAGAAATTTACATTATTTTATTGGTATTTTGTCTATTTATTTTGATACGAATTACATGATTATTTGTGTATTTTGTACATTTTTTTATACGTATTTACATTATTTAATGTGTATTTTGTTTATATATTTTTATACAAATTTACGTTATTATATGTGTATTTGTATAAGTATTTTGATACAAATTTACATTATTTTATGTATTTTGTATATATATTTCAATTCAAATTTATCTTATTTTATGTGTATTTTGTATATCTATTTATTTTAATACAAAATCAAATATTTTATGTTTTTTCGTATATATATTTTTTTATAAAAAATGCGTTATTTTATGGGTATTTTGCATCTTAATTTTCTTACAAATTTACATTATTTTATTAATATTTTCTGTGTTTATTTTGATACGATTTTACATTATTCTGTTTGTGTTTTGTATATATATATTTTTATACATATCTACACTATTTAACGTGTATTTTGTATATATATTTGATACAAATTTACGTTATTTTAAGTGTATATGTTTATATATTTTCATTCAAATTTCTATCATTTTATGTGTATTTTGTATATGTATTTCAATACAAATTTACCTAATTTTATGTGTATTTTGTATATTTATTTTCATACAAATTTAAATTATTTTTGTGTATTTTTGTATATAGTTTTAAACAAACTTAGGTTATTTTATGAGTATTTTGTATACCTATTTTCATACAAATACACATTCTTTTATTGATATTTTGTTTATTTATTTTGACGAGAATTTAAATTATTTAATGTGTATTTTGTATATATATATTTTTATACGTATTTACATCATTTCATGTGTATTTTGTATATATATTTATATAGAAATCTACGTTATTTTATGTGTATTCGTATATAGATTTTTAAACAAATTTACACTTTTATGTGCATTTTGTAAATTTTTTCAATACAAATTTACCTTATTGTACGTGCATTTTGTATATTAATTTTTAAAAAAATTTAATTATTCTATGTGTATTTTTGTATATGTATTTTAAAAAAAATATGCTTTATTTTATGGGTATTTTGCATCTTTATTTTCATACAAAATTTTATCATTTTATTGATATTCTGTGTATTTTTTTGATACGATTTTACATTATTCTATGTATATTTTGTATATCTATTTTATACAAATGTACGTTATTTTATGTGAATTTGTTTTCATTTCATACAAATTTACATTATTTTATGTGAATTTTGTACATGTATTTAAATACAAATTTAACTAATTATATGTGTATTTTGTATAATCTATTTTCATACAAATTGAAATTTACTTTTTAGTTTTTTTGTATATATTTTTATTCAAATTTTCGAAATTTTATGTGTATTTTGTATGTTTATTTTCCTATAAATATACGTTCTTTTATCGGAATTTTGTTTATTTATTTTGATACGATTTTTTTTTTAGGTGTATTTGATATATATATTTATATACTTATTTACATAATTTTAAATGTATTTTGAATATATATTATCATAGAAATTTACTCTATATGTTTATACAAAAAAACAGAAAAATAATTTAAATTTGTATGAAAATAAATATACAAAATATACATAAAATTAGGTAAATTTGTATTTAAATACATATACAAAATACACTTAAAATAATGTAAATTTGAATGAAATTATATAAACAAATACACTTAAAATAACGTTAATTTGTATAAAATATATATAAAAAATACACATTAAATAATGAAAATATGTATAAAAAATATATACAAAACACAAATAGTATAATATAAAATCGTATCAAAATATATACACAGAATATTAATAAAATAATGTACATTTGTATGAAAACTAAGATGCAAAATACCTTTAAAATAACGTATTTTTTTTAATTATATATAACAAAATACACATCAAATATTTGAATTTGTATTAAAATAAATATACAAAATACAAATACAATAAGGTAAATTTGTATTGAAATAGATATGCAAAATACATATAAAACAATGTAAATTTGTTTCAAAATATATATACGAATACACATAAAATAACGTAGATTTCTATAAATATATATATATATAAAATGCAAATAAAATTATGTTAATACGAATCAAAAATTAATACAAAATACACATAAAATAATGTAAACTCGTATAAATATAAATAAACAAAATACCAATAAGAGAGTGTGTATTTGTATAAATATAAATATACAAAATGCACATAAAATTACTTGAATTTGTATAAAACTATATACAAAAATACACAGAAGTAATTAAATTTGTATGAAAATAGATATACAAAATACACACAAAATAAGCTAAATTTGAATTGAAATATATATACAAAATACATAAAATAAAGTAAACTCGTTTCAAAATATTTTTAACAAATACACATATAATAACGTAAATTTGTAAAAAAATATATAAACAAAATACACATTAAGTAATGTAAATACGTATAAAAAAATATTTACCCAATACACAAATAATCAAGTCATTCATATCAAAATAAATAAACAAAAAACTAATTAAATAATGTAAATTTGTATGAGAAAACATATACAAAATACACATAAAATAACGTTTTAAGTTTCTATAAAAATATATGTACAAAAATGCACATAAAATTAGTTTGCATAAAAAAATATATACAAAACACACATTAGATAATGTAAATGAGTATAAAAATATGTATATAAAATACCTATGAAATAATCTAAATTCGTATCGAGTTAAATTAAGAAAATAACAATAAAATAATGTAATTTTGGATGAAAATATATATAGAAAACACACATAAAATAACCTAAATACAAATACAGATATACACGTTAAATAATTTAAAATTGAATGCAATAAATATACAAAATAAACATAAAATATGGTAAATTTGTAATAAAATATATGTAAGAATGCACATAAAATAATATAAATTTGTATGAAAATATATATACAAATACACATAAAATAACATGAATTTGTATAAAATTTGTTTCAAAATATATACGAATACACACAATAAAATAACGTAAATTTTTATGAAAATGTATGTACAAAATACACATAAAATAATTTAAATACGTAGAAAAATATATATACAAAATACACATAAAATAATATAAATTCGTAAAAAATTAAATACACAAAATTCCAATAAAAAAATGTATATATGTAGGAAAATATATATACAAAAAACAAATAAAATAACTAAAATTTGTATAAAAATATATACAAAAATACACAAAAATAGTTTAAATTTGTTTGAAAATAGATATGCAAAATACACATAAAGTTAGGCAAATTTGTATTGAAATACATTTACAAAACTCACATAAAATAATGTAAATTTGTATGAAAATATATAAACAAATACATATAAAATAACGTAAATTTGGATAAAATATATATACAAAATATACATTAAATATTTTAAATATGTTATAAAAATATATTATATTAAATATATTTTTACTGATATTTGCGTTATTTATGTGTATTTTGTATATGTTTTCTCATAAAAATTTACATTATTTTATTGGTATTTTGTCTATTTATTTTGATACGAATTACATGATTATTTGTGTATTTTGTACATTTTTTTATACGTATTTACATTATTTAATGTGTATTTTGTTTATATATTTTTATACAAATTTACGTTATTATATCTGTATTTGTATAAGTATTTTGATACAAATTTACATTATTTTATGTATTTTGTATATATATTTCAATTCAAATTTAGCTTATTTTATGTGTATTTTGTATATCTATTTATTTTAATACAAAATCAAATATTTTATGTTTTTTCGTATATATATTTTTTTAAAAAATGCGTTATTTTATGGGTATTTTGCATCTTAATTTTCATAAAAATTTACATTATTTTATTAATATTTTCTGTATTTATTTTGATACGATTTTACATTATTTTATTTGTGTTTTGTATATTTTTTTTTATACATATTTACATTATTTAATGTGTTTTTTGTATATATATTTGAAACAAATTTACGTTATTTTAAGTCTATATGTTTATATATTTTCATTCAAATTTACATTATTTTATGTGTATTTTGTATATGTATTTCAATACAAATTTACCTAATTTTATATGTTTTTTGTATATTTATTTTCATACAAGTTTAAATTATTTTTGTGTATTTTTGTTTATAGTTTTATACAAATTTTGGTTATTTTATGTGTATTTTGTATATCTATTTTCATACAAATACACATTCTTTTCATGATATTTTGTTTATTTATTTTGACACGAATTAACATTATTTAATGTGTATTTTGTATATATATTTTTATACGTATTTACATTATTTCAAGTGTATTTTGTATATATTTCTATAGAAATCTGCGTTATTTTATGTGTATCCATATATATTTTGAAACAAATTTACATTGTTTTATGTGTATTTTGCATATTTTTTCAATACAAATTTACCTTATTGTATGTGCATTTTCTATATTAATTTTAATACAAATTTGATTAATCTATGTGTATATTTGTATATGTATTTTTATAAAAAGATGCTTTATTTTATGGGTATTTTGCATCTTTATTTTCATACAAATTTACATTATTTTATTGATATTCTGTGTATTTATTTTGATATGATTTTACATTATTCTATGTGTATTTTGTATATATATTTTATATAAAATGTATTTGTTTTCATTTCATACAAATCTATATTATTTTATGTGTTTTTTGTACATGTATTTAAATACAAATTTAACTAGTTATATGTGTATTTTGTATATCTATTTTGTATGTATATTTTCATAGAAATTTACTCTATTTTATGAGTATTCGTATATATTTTGATACAAATTTACATTATTAATGTGTATTTTGCATATCTATTTCAATACAAATTTACTTTATTGTACGTGCATTTTGTATATTTATTTTAATACAAATTTAATTATTTTATATGTATTTTTGTATATATATTTTTATGCAAATATGCGTTATTATATGGATATTTTGCATCTTTATTTTCATACAAATTTACATTATTTTATTGATATTCTCTTTATTTATTTTGATACGATTTAACATTATTCTATGTGTTTTTTGTATATATTTTTTTTATACATATTCATATTATTTAATGTTCATTTTGTATATATATTTTATCGAAATTTACATTATTTTATGTGTATTTGTTTATATATTTTCATACATATTTACATTATTTTATGTGTTTTTTGTATATATATTTTTCTACGTATTTAAATTATATTATGTGTATTTTGTATATACATTTTCATAAAAAAAATACGTTATTTTATTGTGTGTATAAGTATATATTTTGATACAAATTTTATACAAATTCATGTTATTTAATGTGTTTTTGTATATATATTTTCATACAAATTTATATTATTTAATGTTTATTTTTTCATATATTTCATTACAAATTTACCTTATTTTATGTTTATTTTGTATATTTATTTCATTCAATTTTAAATTATTTTATATGTATATTTAAATTTGTATTTAGGTTATTTTATGTGTATTTTGTATATATATTTTCATCCAAAATTACATTATTTTATTGGTATTTCTTAATTTAATTCGATACGAATTTAGATTATTTCATAGGTATTTTGTATACATATTTTTATACTCATTTACATTATCTAATGTGTGTTTTGTATATATATTTTTATGCACATTTATTTAATGTTCATTTTTGTACATATATTTTTATAGAAATTTGCGTTATTTTATTTATATAGTTTTACATAAATTTACGTTATTTTATGTGCATTTTGTATATTTATATTTATACAAATACATATTCTTTTATTGGTATATTGTTTATTTACATTTATACGAATTTACATTATTTTATGTGTATTTTGTATACATTTTTTATACGTATTTACTTAATTTTATGTGTATTTTGTATATGTATTTTTTTAGAAATCTACGTTATTTTATGTTTATAAAAAAATGCGTTATTTTATAGGTATTTTGCATCTTAATTTTCATTTTATATGTACTTTGTATATATATTTTTATACGCTTTTACATTATTTAATAATTATTTTGAATATATATTTTTATACAAATTCATGGTATTTTATGTGTATTTGTATATATATTTTCATATAAATTTAAATTATTTTATGTGTATTTTGTACATATATTTTATTACAAATCTAACTTATTTTATGTTTATTTTGTATGTGTATTTTGTATATTTATATTTATCCAAATACACATTCTTTTATTGGTATTTTGTTTGTTTATTTTAATTCGAATTTACATTATTTTATGTGTATTTTGTATACATTTTTTTATACGTATTTACTTAATTTTATGTGTATTTTGTATATATATTTTTATAGAAATCTACGTTTTTTTATTTGTATTCGTATATATATTTTGAAACAAATTTACATTGTTTTATATGTATTTTTGCATATCTCTTTCAATACAAATTTACCTTATTGTATGTGCATTTTGAATATTTATTTCAATACAAATTTAAATATTTTATGTGTATTTTGGTATATATATTTTTATAAGAAATGCGCTATTTTATGGGAATTTTGCATCTTTATTTTCATACAAATTTACATTATTTTATTAATATTCGGTGTATTTATTTTGATACGATTTTACATTATTCTATTTGTTTTTTGTATATACTTTTTGATACATATTTACATTATTTAATGTTTATCTTGCATATATATTTTATACAAATTTATTATCTATTATCTATTTTCATACAAATACACATTCTTTTCATGATATTTTGTTTATTTATTTTGACACGAATTTACATTATTTGATATGTATTTTGTATATATATTTTTATACGTATTTACATAATTTCATATGTATTTTGTATATATATTTCTATAGAAATCTACTTTATTTTATGTTTATTCGTATATATATTTTGAAACAAATTTACATTGTTTTATATGTATTTTTGAATATCTCTTTTAATACAAATTTACCTTACTGTATATGCATTTTGTATATTTATTTCAATACAAATTTAAATATTTTATGTGTATTTTGGTATATATATTTTTATAAAAAATGCGATAATTTTTTGGGAATTTTGCATCTTTATTTTCATACAAATTTACATTATTTTATTGATATTCTGTGTATTTATTTTGATACGATTTTACATTATTCTATATGTTTTTTGTATATATTTTTTGATACACATTTGTATATGTATTTCAATACAAATATACCTTATTTTATGTGTATTTTGTATATTTCTTTTCAAACAAATTTAAATTAGTTTTTGTGTATTTTTGTATATAGTTTTATACAAATTTAGGATATTTTATGTACGGATTTACATTATTTAGTGTGTGTTTTGTATATATATTTTTATGCAAATTTACTTTATTTTATGTGCATTTTTGTACATATATTTTTATAGAAATTTGCGTTATTTGTATATGTTTTTTCATACAAATTTACATTATTTTATGGCTATTTTGTTTATTTATTTTGATACGAATTATATGATTATATGTGTTTTTTGTACATATTTTTTATACGTATTTACATTACTTAATGTGTATTTTGTTTATATATTTTTAAACAAATCTACGTTATTATATGTATTTGTATAAATATTTTGATACAGATTTACATTATTTTACGTATTTTGTATGTACATTTCATTTCAAGTTTAGCTTAATTTAGCTGTATTTTGTATATATATTTTCATACAAATTTAATTATTTCTGTGTATTTTTGTTTATAGTTTTATTCAAATTTACGATATTTTTTGTGTATTTTGTATATTTATAATTATACAAATACACATTCTTTTACTGGTATTTTGTTTATTTATTTTGATACGATTTTTATGTGTATTTTGTATTCATTTTTTTATACGTATTTACTTCATTTTATGTGTATTTTGTATATATTTTTATAGAAATCTACGTTATTTTATGTGTATTCGTATATATATTTTGAAACAAATTGACATTGTTTTATATGTATATGTATTTTTGAATATCTCTTTCAATACAAATTTACCTTACCATATATACCAAAATACACATAAAAAAAAAAAAATTTGTATTAAAATAAATATATAAAAAACACATACAATAAGGTAAGTTTGTATTGAAATAGATATGCAAAATACATATAAAACAATGTAAATTTGTTTCAAAATATATATACGAATACACATAAAATAACGTAGATTTCTATAAAAATATATACAAAATACACATAATATGAAGTAAATACGTATAAAAAAATGTATACAAAATACACATAAAATAATGTAAATTCGCATCAAAATAAATATACAAAATACCAATAAATGAATGTGTGTTTGTATAAATATAAATATACAAAATACACATAAAATAACGTAAATTTATATAAAACTATATACAAAAATACACAGAAGTATTTTAATTTGTATGAAAATAGATATACAAAATAAAGTAAATTCGTTTCAAATTCAATAAACAAAATTCAGATAAAAGAACGTATATTTGTAGAAAAAATATATATACAAAATACACATAAAATAACGAAAATCTGTATGAAAATATATAAAAAAATAAACAAAAATAATTTCAATTTGTATGAAAATAAATATACAAAATACACATGTATTTTGTATATCAATTTTAACACAAATTTATTTACTTTTGTGTATTTTTGCATATAGTTTTATATAAATTTACTTTATTTTATTTGTATTTTGTATCATTATATTTATACAATACACATTCTTTTATTAGTATTTTGTTTATTTATTTTGATACGAATTTACATTATTTTATGTGTATTTTGTATACCTTTTTTCATACGTATTTACTTCATTTGATGTGTATTTTGTATATTTATTTTCATAGAAATCTACGTTATTTTATGTGTATTCGTATATATATTTTGGAAAAAATTTACATGGTTTTATATGTATTTTGCATATCTATTTCAATACAAATTTACCTTATTGTATGTGCATTTTGTATATTTATTTTAATACAAATTCAAATATTTTATGTGTGTCTTGGTATATTTATTTTTATAAAAAATGCTTTATTTTATGGGTATTTTGCATCATAATTTTCATAAAAATTTACATTATTTTATTAATATTCTGTGTATTTATTTTGATACGATTTTATATTATTCTATTTGTGTTTTGTATATATTTTTTTATACATATTTACACTATTTAATGTGTATTTTTTATATATATTTTATACAAATTTACGTTATTTTAAGTGTATTTGTTTATATATTTTCATTCAAATTTACATTATTTTATGTGTATTTTGTAAATGTATTTCAATACAAATTTACCTAATTTTATGTGTATTTTGTATATTTATTTTCAAACAAATTAAAATTATTTTTGTGTATTTTTGTATATAGTTTTATACAAATTTAGGTGATTTTATGTGTATATTGTATATCTATTTCATACAAATACACATTCTTTTATTGATATTTTGTTTATTTATTTTGACGCGAATTTACATTATTTAATGTGTATTTTATATATATATTTTTATACGTGTTTACACCATTTGATGTGTATTTTGTATATATATTTCTATAGAAATCTACGTTGATTTATGAGTATTCGTATATTGATTTTGAAGTAAATTTACACTGTTTTATGTGTATTTTGCATATTTTTTCAATACAAATTTACCTTATTGTATATGCATTTTGTATATTAATTTTAATACAAATTTAATTATGCTATGTGTATTTTTGTATATGTATTTTTATAAAAAATATGCTTTATTTTATGGGTATTTTGCATTTTTATTTTCATACATATTTACAGTATTTAATTTATATTGTTTTTTTTTTAAACAATTTTACATTATTCTATGAGTATTTTGTATATCTATTTTTATACGTATTTACCTAATTTTATGTGTTTTTTGTATATATATTTATATAGAAATCTACGTTATTTTATGTGTATTCGTATTTTGAAACAAATTTACATTGTTTTATATGTATTTTTGCATATCTCTTTCAATACAAGTTTAACTTATTGTATGTGCATTTTGTATATTTATTTCAATACAAATTTAAATATTTTATGTGTATTTTGGTAAATATATTTTTATAAGAAATGTGCTATTTGATGGGAGTTTTGCATCTTTATTTTCATACAAATTTACATTATTTTATTAATATTCGGTGTATTTATTTTGATACGACTTCACATTATTCTATTTGTTTTTTGTATATATATTTTTTATACATATTTACATTCTTTAATGTGTATCTTGCATATATATTTCATACAAATTTATTATCTATTACTTATTTTCATACAAATACACATTCTTTTCATGATATTTTGTTTATTTATTTTGACACGAATTTACCAAGATATGTATTTTGTATATATATTTTTATACGTATTTACATAATTTCATGTGTATTTTGTATATATATTTCTATAGAAATCTACGTTATTTTATGTGTGTTCGTATATATATTTTGAAACAAATTTACTTTGTTTGACATGTATTTTTGAATATCTCTTTCAATACATATTTACCTTACTGTATTTGCATTTTGTATATATATTTCAATAAAAATTGAAATATTTTATGTGTATTTTGTTATATATATTTTTATCAAAAATGCGCTATTTTATGGGAATTTTGCATCTTTCTTTTCAAACAAATTTACATTATTTTATTGATATTCTGTGTATTTATATTGATAGGATCTTACATTATTCTATTTCTTTTGTGTATATATTTTTTTATACACATATACATTATTTAATGTGTATCTTGCATATATATTTTATACAAATTTACGTTATTTTAAGTGTATTTGTTTATATATTTTCATTCAAATTTACATTATTTTATGTGTATTTTGTATATGTATTTCAATACAAATTTACCTAATTTTATGTGTATTTTGTATATTTCTTTTCATACAAATTTTAAATATTTTTGTGTATTTTTGTATATAGTTTTATACAAATTTAGGTTATTTTATGTACGCATTTACATTAATTAATGTGTGTTTTGTATATGTATTTTTATGCAAATTTACTTTATTTTATGTGCATTTTTGTACATATATTTTTTTAGAAATTTGCGTTATTTAATGTGTATTTGTATATGTTTTCTCATACAAATTTACACTATTTTATTGCTATTTTGTTTATTTATTTTGATACGAATGAAAATATATATACAAAATATACATAAAATAAACTAAATTTGTATTGAAATATATATACAAAATACATAAAATAATGTAAATTTGTATCAAAATATTTTAACAGATGCGCATAGAATAACGTAAATTTGTTTTAAAATATTCAAAATACACATTAAATAATGTAAATATGTATAAAAAAAATATATACAAAAACAAAAAGAATAATGTAAAATCGTATCAAAATAAATACACAGAATATTAATAAAACAATGTAAATTTGTATGAAAATAAAGATGCAAAATACCAATTGAATAATGCATTTTTTATAAAAATATATATACCAAAATACACATGAAAAAATGAATTTGTATTAAAATAAATATACAAAATACACATACAATAAGGTAAATCTGTATTGAAATAGATATGCAAAATATATATAAAACAATGTAAATTTGTTTCAAAATATATATACGTATACACATAAAATAATGTAGATTTGTATAAAATTATATATACAAAATACACATAAAATTAAGTAAATACGTATAAGAAAATATATACAAAATACACATAAAATAATGTAAATTCGTATCAAAATAAATAAACAAAATACCAATACAAGAATGTGTATTTGTATAAATATAAATATACAAAATACACATAAAATAACGTAAATTTGTATAAAACTATATACAAAAATACACAGAAGTAATTAAATTCGTATGAAAATAGATATACAAAATACAGAAAAAATAAGCTAAATTTGAGTTGAAATGTATATACAAAATATATAAAATAATGTAAATTTGTATCAAAATATTTATAAAAATACATATAATAACATAAATTTCTTTAAAATTAAATAAACAAAATACACATTAAGTAATGTAAATACGTATAAAAAATATGAAATAATCTAAACTCGTATCGAATTAAATTAAGAAATACCAATAAAATAATGTAATTTTGGATGATAATATATATACAAAATACACATAAAATAACCTAAATACAAATACAAATATACACATAAAATAATTTAAAATTGAATGAAATAAATATACAAAATAAACATAAAATAAGGTAAATTTGTAATGAAATATATGAAAAAATACACATAAAATAATATAAATTTGTATGAAAATATATATACAAATACACATTAAATAACATGAATTTGTATAAAATTTGTATCAAAATATATACTTATACACACTATAAAATAACGTAATTTTTTTATGAAAATGTATATACAAAATACACATAAAATGATTTAAATACGTAGAAAAATATATATACAAAAAACACATAAAATAATGTGAATATGTATGAAAATATATAAACAAATACATATAAAATAATGTAAATTTGGATAAAATATATATACAAAATGAACATTAAATAATGTAAATATGTATAAAAAAAATATATAAAAAAACACATAGAATAATGTTAAATCGTATCAAAATAAATAAAGAGAATATCAATAAAATAATGTAAATTTGTATGAAAATAAAAATGCAAAATATCCATATAATAACGCATATTTGCATAAAAAAATATATACAAAAATACATATAAAATAATGAAATTTGTATTAAAATAAATATACAAAATGCACGTACAACAAAGTAAATTTGTATTGAAATAGATATGCAAAATACACAATAATAATGTAAATTTGTATCAAAATATATATACGAATACCCATAAAATAGAGTAAATTTCTATGAAAACATACATACAAAATAGATATACAAAATACACATATAAGTAGTTAAATTTGTATTTAAATACATGTACAAAAAACACATAAAATAATGTAGATTTGTATAAAATGAAAACAAATACATTTTATATAAAATATATAAACAAAATACACATAGAATAATGTAAAATCATATCAAAATAAATACACAGAATATCAATAAAATAATGTAAATTTGTATGAAAATAAAGATGCAAAATACCCAAAAAATAAAGCATATTTTTATAAAAATACATATACAAAAATACACATAGATTAATCAAATTTGTATTAAAATTAATATACAAAATGCACATAAAATAAGGTAGATTTGTATTGAAAAAATATGCATAATACACATAAGACAATGTAAATTTGTTTCAAAATATATATACGAATACACATAAAATAATGCAGATTTCTAAAGAAATATATATATACAAAAAACACTTGAAATAATGTAAATACGTATAAAAATATATATACAAAATACACATTAAATAATGTTAATTCGTGTCAAAATAAATAAACAAAATATCATGAAAAGAATGTGTATTTGTATGAAAATAGATATACAAAATACACATAAAATAGCCAAAATTTGTATAAAACTATAAACAAAAATACACAAAAATAATTTAAACTTGTATGAAAATAAATATACAAAAAACATATAAAATTAGGTAAATTTGTATTGAAATACATATACAAAATACACATAAAATAATGGAAATTTCCAAAAATCCAAAAATACGAATTTAGATTATTTCATAGGTATTTTGTAGACATATTTGTATACTCATTTACATTATCTAATGTGTGTTTTGTATATGTTTTTTTATGCAAACTAATTTTATGTGCATTTTTGTACATATATTTTTATTGAAACTTAAAACGTTATTTTATGTGTATTTTGTATATGTTTTCTCATACAAATTTACATTATTTAATTAGTTTTTTGTTTATTTATTTTGATACGAATGACTTGATTATTTGTGTATTTTGTAAATATTTTTTTATACGTATTTACATTACTTAATGTGTATTTTGTTTATAATTTTTTTTACAAATTTACGTTATTATATATGTATTTGTTAAAAATATTTTGAAACGAATTTACTTTATTTTATGTATTTTGTATATATATTTTAAATCAATTTTAGCTTATTTTGTGTGTATTTTGTATATCTATTTTCATACAAATTTAATTACTTTTGTGTATTTTTGTATATAGTTTTATACAAATTTACGTTATTTTATGTGCATTTTGTATTTATTTATATTTATACGAATTTACATTATTTTATGTGTATTTTGTATATATTTTTGATTCGTATTTACTTAATTTTATTTGTATTTTGTAATATATATTTATAGAAATCTACGTTATTTTATGTGTATTCGTATATATATATTTTGAAACAAATTTACATTGTTTTATATGTATTTTGCATATCTATTTCAATACAAATTTACCTTATTGTATGTGCAATTTGTATATTTATTTTAATACAAATTCAAATATTTTATGTGTATTTTGGTATATATAATTTTATAAAAAATGCGTTATTTTATAGGTATTTTGCATCTTAGTTTTCATACAAATGTACATTATTTTATTAATATTCTGTGTATATATTTTGATACGATTTTATATTATACTATTTGTGTTTTGTATATATTTTTTTATACATATTTTCATTATTTAATGTGTATTTTTTATATATTTTTTATACAAATTAACGTTATTTTAAGTGCATTTGTTTATATATTTTCTTTCAAATTTACATTATTTTAAGTGTATTTTGTATATGCATTTCAATACAAATTTACCTAATTTTATGTGTATTTTGCATATTTATTTTCATACAAATTTAAATTATTTTTGTGTTTTTTTGTATAAACATATAGAGTAAATTTCTAAGAAAATATATATTCAAAATACATATAAAATTATGCAAATAAGTATAAAAATATATACATCATATACACCTAAAAAAATGAAAACTCGTATCATAATAAATAAACAAAATTCCGATAAAAGAACGTATATTTGTAGGAAAATAAATATACATAATACACATAAAATTACGAAAATTTGAATAAAAATATATACAAAAAAACAAAAAAATAAATTTCAATTTGTATGAAAACAGTTATACAAAATACACATATAATTAGTTAAATTTGTATTTAAATACATGTGCAAAATACACATAAAATAATGTAAATTTGTATGAAATGAAAACAAATTCACATAAAATAACGTTCATTTGTATAAAATAGATATACAAAATATACATAGAATAATGTAAAATCGTATCAAAATAAATACACAGAATATCAATAAAATAATGTAATTTTGTATGAAAATAAAAATGCAAAATACCCATAAAATAAAACATATTTTTTTTAAAATACATATACAAAAACACACATAGAATAATTAAATTTGTATTAAAATTAATATACAAAATGCACGTACAATAAGGTAAATTTATATTGAAAAAATATACAAAATGCACATAAAAGTGTAAATTTGTTTAAAAATCTATATACGAATACACATAAAATAACGTAGATTTCTATTGAAATATATATACAAAATACACATGAAATGATGTAAATACGTATAAAAATATATATATACAAAATACACATTAAATAATTTAAATTCTCGTCAAAATAAATAAACAAAATATCAATAAAAGAATGTGTGTTTGTATGAAAATAGATATACAAAATACTCATAAAATAACCTAAGTTTGTATAAAACTATATACAAAAATACACAAAAATAATTTAAATTTGTATGAAAATAAATATACAAAATACACATAAAATTAGGTAAATTTGTATTGATATACATATACAAAATACACATAAAATAATGGAAATGTGAATGAAAATATATATACATATACACTTAAAATAACGTAAATTTGTATCAAATATATATACAAAATACACATTAAATAATGTAAATATGAATAAAAAATATATACAAAACACACATAGAATAATGTAAAATCGTATCAAAAATAAATACACAGAATATTAATAAGATAATGTAAATTTGTATGAAAATAAAGATGCAAAATAGCCATAAAATAACGCATTTTTTTTATAAAAATATATATACCAAAATACACATAAAATATTAAAATTTGTATTAAAATAAATATAAAAAATGCACATACTATAAGGTAAATTTGTATTGAAATAGATATGCAAAATACATATAAAACAATGTAAATTTGTTTCAAAATATATATACGAATACACATAAAATAACGTAGATTTCTATAAAAATATATATAAAATACACATAAAATGAAGTAAATACGTATTAAAAAATGAATACAAAATACACATAAAAATCGTATAAAAATAAATAAACAAAATACCAGTAAACGAATGTGTATTTGTATAAATATAAATATACAAAATACACATAAAAAATCGTAAATTTGTATAAAACTATATAGAAAAATACAAAGAAGTAATTAAATTTGTATGAAAATATGTATACAAAATATAGCTAAAATAATTTGAATTGAAATGTACATACAAAATATATAAAATAATGTAAATCTGTATCAAAATATTTATACAAATACATATAATAACGTAGATTTGTTTAAAAATATATAAACAAAATACACATTAAGTAATGTAAATACGTATAAAATATTTGTACAAAATACACATATAATCATGTAACTCGTATCAAAATAAATAGACAAAATAGCAATAAAATAATGTAAATTTGTATGAGAAAACATATACAAATAACGCAAATTTCTATAAAAATATATGTACAAAAATGCACATAAAATAAAGTAAATTTGCATAAAAATATATATACAAAACACACACTAAATAATGTAAATGCGTACATAAAATAACCTAAATTTGTATAAAACTATATACAAAAATACACAAAAATAGTTTAAATTTGTTTGAAAAGAAATATACAAAATACACAAAAAATTTGGTAAATTTGTATTGAAATACGTATACAAAATACACATCAAATAATGTAAATTTGAATGAAATTATATAAACAAATACACTTAAAATAACGTAAATTTGTATAAAATATATATGCAAGATACACATTAAATAATGTAAATGTGTATAAAAAAAATATATACAAAAAACAAATAGAATAATTTAAAATCGTATCAAAATAAATACACAGAATATCAATAAAATAATGTAAATTTGTATGAAAATAAAGATGCAAAATTCCCAGAAATTATCGCATTTTTTATAAAAATATATATACCAAAATACACATAAAATATCTAAATTTGTATTGAAATAAATATACAAAATGCATATACAGTAAGGTAAATTTGTATTGAAAGAGATATTCAAAAATACATACAAAACAATGTAAATTTGTTTCAAAATATATATACGAATACACATAAAATAAAGTAGATTTCTATAGAAATATATATACAAAATACATATGAAAGTATGTAAATACGTATAAAAATATATATACAAAATACATATCAAATAATGTAAATTCGTGTCAAAATAAATAAACAAAATATCATGAAAAGAATGTGTATTTGTATGAAAATAGATAATAGATAATAAATTTGTATAAAATATATATGCAAGATACACATTAAATAATGTAAATATGTATAAAAAAGTATATACAAAAAACAAATAGAATAATGTAAAATCGTATCAAAATAAATACACCGAATATTAATAAAATAATGTAAATTTGTATAAAAATAAAGAAGCAAAACTCCCATAAAATAGCGCATTTCTTATAAAAATATATATACCAAAATACACATAAAATATTTAAATTTGTATTGAAATAAATATACAAAATGCACATACAATAAGGTCAATTTGTATTGAAAGAGATATGCAAAAATACATATAAAACAATGTAAATTTGTTTCAAAATATATATACGAATACAAATAAAAAAACGTTGATTTCTATAAAAATATATATACAAAATACACATAAAATTAAGTAAATACGTATAAAAAAATATATACAAAATACACATAAAATAATGTAAATTCGAATTAAAATATATAAACAAAATACCAATAAAAGAATGTGTATTTGGATAAATATAAATATACAAAATACATATACAAAATAAGCATAGAATAAGGTAGATTTATAATAAAATATATGTACAAAATACACATAAAATAATGTAAATTTATATGAAAATATATATACAAATACACATGAAATACCATGAATTTCTAAAAAAATATATATCCAAAATAAATATTAAATAATGTAAAAGCTTAGAAAAATATATATACAAAGTACATATAAAATAAACTAAATTCGTATCAATATAAATCAACAAAACACCAATAAAATAATACATTACATTATTACATTATATTATATATTATATATTATATATTATACATTACATTATAACATAAATTTGTATAAAATATATATGCAAGATACACATTAAATAATGTAAATGAGTAGAAAAAAATATATTCAAAAAAGAAATAGAATAATGTAAAATCCTATAAAACATATATATATATATATATATATATATATATATATATATATATATATATATATATATATATATATATATATATATATATATATATATATATATATATATATATATATATATATATATATATATATATATATATATATATATATATATATATATATATATATATATATATATATATATATATATATAAAGCTATAAAAAAATATAAACAATGTAAATTTGTTTCAAAATATATATACGAATAAACATGAAATACGGTAGATTTCTATAAAAATACATATACAAAATACACATAAAATTAAGTAAATACGTATAAAAAATGTATACAAAATACACATAAAATAATGTAAACTAGTATCAAAATAAATACAAATTTACATTATTTTATTGACATATAAACAATGTAAATTTGTTTCAAAATATATATAGGAATACACATGAAATAAGGTAGATTTCTAAAAATATATATACAAAATACACATAAAATTAAGTAAATACGTATAAAAAATGTATACATAATACACATAAAATAATGTAAATTAGTATCAAAATAAATACAAATTTACATTATTTTATTGATATTCTGTGTATTTATATTGATAGGATTTTACATTATTCTATTTCTTTTTTGTATATATTTTTTTATACACATTTACATTATTTAATGTGTATCTTGCATATATATTTTATACAAATTTACGTTATTTTAAGTGTATTTGTTTATATATTTTCATTCAAATTTACATTATTTTATGTTTATTTTGTATATGTATTTCAATACAAATTTACCTAATTTTATGATTATTTTGTATATTTCTTTTCATACAAATTTTTAATATTTTTGTGTATTTTTGTATATAGTTTTATACAAATTTAGGTTATTTTATGTACGCATTTACATTATTTAATGTGTGTTTTGTATATATATTTTTTATGCAAATTTACTTTATTTTATGTGCATTTTTGTACATATATTTTTTTAGAAATTTGCGTTATTTTATGTGTATTTGTATATGTTTTCTCATACAAATTTACATTATTTTATTGCTATTTTGTTTATTTATTTTGAAACGAATGAAAATAGATATACAAAATATACATAAAATAAACTAAATTTGTATTGAAATATATATACAAAATACATAAAATAATGTAAATTTGTATCAAAATATTTTAACAGATGCGCATAAAATAATGTAAATTTGTTTTAAAATATACAAAAGACACATTAAATAATGTAAATATGTATAAAAAAATATATACAAAACACAAATAGAATAATGTAAAATCGTGTCAAAATAAATACACAGAATATTAATAAAACAATGTAAATTTGTATGAAAATAAAGATGCAAAATACCCATTAAATAACGCATTTTTTATAAAAATATATATACCAAAATACACATGAAAAAATTAATTTGTATTAAAATAAATATACAAAATACACATACAATAAGGTAAATCTGTATTGAAATAGATATGCAAAATACATATAAAACAATGTAAATTTGTTTCAAAATATATATACGAATACACATAAAATAACGTAGATTTGTATAAAAATATATATACAAAATACACATAAAATGAAGTAAATACGTTTAAGAAAATGTATACAAAATACACATAAAATAATGTAAATTCGTATCACAATAAATAAACAAAATACCAATAAAAGAATGTGTATTTGTATAAATATAAATATACAAAATACACATAAAATAACGTAAATTTGTATAAAACTATATACAAAAATACACAGAAGTAATTAAATTCGTATGAAAATAGATATACAAAATACAGATAAAATAAGCTAAATTTGAATTGAAATGTATATACAAAATACATAAAATAATGTAAATTTGTATCAAAATATTTATAAAAATACATATAATAACGTAAATTTGTTTAAAAATATATAAACAAAATACAGATTAAGTAATGTAAATACGTATAAAAAATATGTACAAAATACACATATAATCATCTAATTCGTATCAAACTAAATAAAAAAAATATCAATAAAATAATGTAAATTTGTATGAGAAGACATATACAAATACATATAAAATAACGCTAATTTCTATAAAAATATATGTCCAAAAATGAACGTAAAATAAAGTAACTTTGGATAAAAATATATATACAAAACACACATTAAATAATGTAAATGCGTACATAAAATAACCTAAATTTGTATAAAACTTTTTGCAAAAATACACAAAAATAATTTAAATTTGTATGAAAAAAAATATACAAAATACACATAAAATTATGTTAATTTGTATTGAAATACATGTACAAAATACACATAAAATAATGTAAATTTGAAAGAAAATATATAAACAAATACACATATAATAACGTAAATTTGTATGAAATATATATTCAAAATACACATTAAATAATGTAAATATATATAAAAAAATATATACAAAACACAAATAGAATAATGTAAAATCGTGTCAAAATATATACACAGATTATTAATAAAATAATGTAAATTTGTATGAAAATTAAGATGCAAAATACCTATAAAATAAAGCATTTTTTATAAAATTATTGATACCAAAATACACATAAAATATTTGAATTTGTATTAAAATAAATATACAAAATGCACATACAATAAGGTAAATTTGTATTGAAATAGATATGCAAAATACATATAAAATAATGTAAATTTGTTTCAAAATATATATACGAATACACATAAAATAACGTAGATTTCTATAAAAATACATATACAAAATACACATAATATTAAGTAAATACGAATAAAAAAATGTATACAAAATACACATAAAATAATGTAAATTCGTATAAATGTAAATAAACAATATACCAATAAAAGAATGTGTATTTGTATAAATATAAATATACAAAATGCACATAAAATAACGTAAATTTATATAAAACTATATACATAAAATAACGCAAATTTCTATAAAAATATATGTACAAAAATGAACTTAAAATAAATTTGCATAAAAATATATATACAAAACACACTTTAGATAATGTAAATGAGTATAAAAATATGTATACAAAATACCTATGAAATAATCTAAATTCGTATCGAATTAAATTAAGAAAATACCAATAAAATAATGTAATTTTGGATGAAAATATATATACAAAATACACATAAAATATCCTAAATACAAATACAAACATACACATAAAATAATTTAAAATGGAATGAAATAAATATACAAAATAAACTTAAAATAAGGTAACCTAAAGATAAGCTAAGATAACCTAAATACATATACAAAAATACACATTAAATAATTTAAAATTGAATGAAATAAATATACAAAATAAACATAAAATAAGGTAAATTTGTAATAAAATATATGTAAGAATACACATAAAATAATATAAATTTGTAAGAAAATATATATGCAAATACACATAAAATAACATGAATTTGTATAAAATTTGTTTCAAAATATATACGAATACACACAATAAAATAACGTAAATTTTTATGAAAATGTATATATAAAATACACATAAAATATTTTAAATACGTAGAAAAATATATATAAAAAAATACACATAAAACAATGTAAATTCGTAAAAAATTAAATACACAAAATTCCTATAAAAGAATGTATATCTGTAGGAAAATATATATACAAAAAACAAATAAAATAACTAAAATTTGTATAAAAATATATACAAAAATACACAAAAATAATTTAAATTTGTTTGAAAATAGATATGCAAAATACACATAAAGTTAGGCAAATTTGTATTGAAATACATATAGAAAACTCACATAAAATAATGTAAATTTGTATGAAAATATATAAACAAATACATATAAAATAACGTAAATTTGGATAAAATATAAATACAAAATATACATTAAATATTTTATATATGTATAAAAATATATTATATTATATATATTTTTATTGATATTTGCGTTATTTATGTATTTTGTATATATTTCTCATAGAAATTTACATTATTTTATTGGTATTTCTATTTATTTTGATACGAATTACATGATTATTTGAGTATTTTGTACATTTTTTTATACGTATTTACATTATTTAATGTATTTGTTTATATATTTATACATATTTACGTTATTATATGTGTATTTCTATAAGTATTTTGATACAAATTTACATTATTTTATGTATTTTGTATTTATATTTCAATTTAAATTTAGCTTATTTTATGTGTATTTTGTATATCTATTTATTTTAATACAAAATCAAATATTTTATGTTTTTTATATATATATATATAAAAAAAAAATATATATATATATATATATATATATATATATATATATATATATATATATATATATATATATATATATATATACAAAATACATCAAATAATGTAAATTTGTATCAAAATATTTTTTACAAATACACATATAATAACGTAAATTTGTATAAAAACACATAAACAAAATATACATTAAATAATGTAAATACGTATAAAAAAATATGTAGAAAATACACAAATAATCATGTAATTCGTATCAAAATAAATAAACAAAATACCAATAATATAATGTAAATTTGTATGAGAAAACATATACAAAATACATATAAAATAACGCTAATTTCTTTAAAAATATATGTACAAAAATGCACATCAAATAAAGTAAATTTGCATCAAAATATATATACAAAACACGCATTAAATAATGTAAATGCGTATAAAAAAATGTATAAAAAATACCTTTGAAATAATCTAAATTCGTATCGAGTTAAATTAACAAAATACCAATAAAATAATATAGTTTTGGATGAAAATGTATACAGAAAATACAAAAAAAATAACCTAAGTACAAATACAAATATACACATAAAATAATTTAAAATTGCATGAAATGAATATATGAAACAAACATAAAATAAGGTAAATTTGTAATGAAATATATGTAAAAATACACATAAAATAATTTAAATTTGTATGAAAATATGTAAAAAATAAAATAACATGAATTTGTATAAAATTTGTATCAAAATATATATATATATATATATATATATATATATATATATATATATATATATATATATATATATATATATATATATATATATATATATATATATATATTTTTTTTTTACGTCGCGGCCTATAGCGCCGGTAGGCTTTTTCCCGGTGGGGCCTGATTGTCGGCCCAAGGCTTCTTCCCGGTGGGTCCTGATGGTCGGCCCAGCCCGTTCTGGCGCAGGCGAGTGTTTATAGTGGCGCCATCTTGCATTGGCTTATGCTGCCCTCCCGGAGCTCATCTTTAATCCTAGAATCTAGAGTCCGGGTTGATAGGTGGTCTTCTGGACAGCATGTGGGTAGTTTTAAGCCACTCGGCTTACACATAAAATAATGTAAATATGTAGAAACATATATATACAAAATACACATAAAGTAATGGAAATTCGTTTCAAAATAAATAAACAAAATTGCAATAATAGAATGTATATATGTAGGAAAATATATATACAAAATACAAATAAAATAACAAAAATTTGTATAAAAATTTATACAAAAATACGCAAAAATAATTTAAATTTGTTAGAAAATAGATAGGTAAAATACACATAAAATTAGGCAAATTTGGATTGAAATACATATACAAAACACTCATAAAATAATGTAAATCTATATGAAAATATATAAACAATGTATTTAAATACATTTACAAAATACACATCAAATAGTGTAAATTTGAATTAAAATATATATACAAATACACTTAAATTAACGTAAATGTGTATAAAAAAATATATATAAAATCACATTAAATAATATAAATATGCATACAAAAATATATACAAAACACAAATAGAATAATGTAAAATCGTATCAAAATAAATAAACAGAATATTAATAAAATAATGTAAATTTGTATGAAAATTAAGATGCAAAATACCCCAAAAATAGCGCATTTTTTATAAAAATATATATACCAAAACACATAAAATATTTGAATTTTTATTAAAATAAATACACGAAATGCACATACAATAAGGTAAATTTGTATTGAAATAGATATGCAAAATACATATTAAACAATGTAAATTTGTGTCAAAATATATATACGAATACACATAAAATAACGCATATTTTATAAATATAAATATACAAAATACACATAAAATAACGTAAATTGATATAAAAGTATATACAAAAATAAACAAATTTAGTTTATTTTATGTGTATTTTGTATATCTATTTTCATACAAATTTAACTACTTTTGTGTATTTTTGTATATAGTTTTATATAAATTTACGATATTTTATATGTATTTTGTATATTTATTTTTATACAAATACACATTTTTTTATTGGTATTTTGTTTATTTATTTTGATACGAATTTACATTATTTTATTTGTATTTTGTATACATTTTTTTATACGTATTTACTTCATTTTATGTGTATTTTGTATATATATTTTTATAGAAATCTACGTTATTTTATGTGTACTCGTATATATATTTTGAAACAAATTTTACATTGTTTTATATGTATTTTGCATATCTATTTCAATATAAATCTACCTAATTGTATACAAAATACACATAAAATTATGTAAATTTGTATTGAAATACATATACAAAATACACATAAAATAATGTAAATTTGAATGAAAATATATAAACAAATACACTTAAAAAAACGTAAATTTGTATGAAATATATATATAAAATACACATTAAATAATGTAAATATATACATTTTCATAAAAAATTACGTTATTTTATTGTGTGTATAAGTATATATTTTGATACAAATTTTATACAAATTCATGTTATTTAATGTGTATTTGTATATATATTTTCATACAAATTTATATTATTTTATGTGTATTTTTTCATATATTTCATTACAAATTTACCTTATTTTATGTTTATTTTGTATATTTATTTCATTCAATTTTAAATTATTTTATGTGTATATTTGTATTTGTATTTAGGTTATTTTATGTGAATTTTGTATATATATTTTCATTCAAAATTACATTATTTTATTGGTATATCTTAATTTAACTCGATACGAATTTAGATTATTTCATAGGTATTTTCTATACATATTTTTATACTCATTTACATTATCTCATGTGAGTTTTGTATATATATTTTTATGCAAATTTATATAATATTCATTTTTGTACATATATTTTTATAGAAATTTGCGTAATTTTATGTATATAGTTTTATATAAATTTACGTTATTTTATGTGCATTTTGTATATTTATATTTATACAAATACACATTCTTTTATTGGTATATTGTTTATTTACATTTATACGATTTTACATTATTTTATGTGTATTTTGTATACATTTTTTTATACGTATTTACTTAATTTTATGTGTATTTTTTATATGTATTTTTATAGAAATCTACGTTATTTTATGTGTATTCGTATATATATTTTGAAAGAAATTTACATTATTTTATATATATTTTGCATATCTATTTCAATACAAATTTACCTTATTATATGTGCATTTTGTATATTTATTTTAATACAAGCTCAAATATTTTATGTGTATTTTGGTATCAATATTTTTATAAAAAATGCGTTATTTTATGGGTATTTTGCTTCTTTATTTTCATACAAATTTACATTATTTCATTAATATTCTGTGTATATATTTTTGATACGATTTCATTATTCTATTTGTGTTTTGTATATATTTTTTTATACATATATACATTATTTAATGTGTATTCTGTATATATATTTGATACAAATTTACGTTAATTTAAGTGTATTTGTTTATATATTTTCTTTCAAATTTACATTATTCTATGTGTATTTTGTATATGTATTTCAATACAAATTAACCTAATTTTATGTGTATTTTGTATATTTCTTTTCAGACAAATTTAAATTATTTTTGTGTATTTTTGTATATAGTTTTATAAAAAAAATTAGGTTATTTTACGTATGTATTTACATTATTTAATGTGTGTTTTGTATATATATTTTTATCCAAAGTTTGTATATGTTTTCTCATACAAATTTACATTATTTTATTGATATTTTGTTTATTTAGTTTGATACGAATTACATGATTATATGTGTATTTTGTACATATTTTTTATACGTTTTTACATTACTTAATGTGTATTTTGTTTATATATTTTTAAACAAATTTACGTTATTATATGTATTTTTATAAATATTTTGATACAAATTTACATTATTTTATGTATTTTGTATATACATTTCAGTTCAAATTTCAAATTTTGTATATCTATTTTCACACGAATTTAATTACTTCTGTGTATTTTTGTATATAGTTTTATACAAATTTACGTTATTTTATGAGTATTTTGTATATTTATATTTATACAAATACACATTCTTTTATTGGTATTTTGTTTATATATTTTGATACGAATTTACATTATTTTATGTGTATTTTGTATACATTTTCTTATACGTATTTACTTAATTTTATGTGTATTTTGTATATATATTTTTATAGAAATCTACGTTATTTTATGTGTATTCGTATATATATTTTGAAACAAATTTACATTGTTTTATATGTTTTTTTGCAAATCTATAGAAATGCATATACAGTATGGTAAATTTGTATTGAAAGAGATATTAAAAAATACATATAAAACAATGTAAATTTGTTTCAAAATATATATACGAACACACATAAAATAACGTAGATTTCTATAAAAAATATATACACAAAATACACATAAAATGAAATAAATACGCATAAAAAAATGTATACAAAATACACATAAAATAATGTAAACTCGCATCAAAATAAATATACAAAATACCAATAAAAGAATGTGTATTTGTATAAATACACATATATTAATATATTAATATTCTGTGTATTTATTTTGATACTATTTTACATTATTCTATTTGTGTTTTGTATATATTTTTTTATACATATTTACATTATTTAATGTGTATTTTCTATATATATTTCATACAAATTTACGTTATTTTAAGTGAATTTGTTTATATATTTTCATTCAAATTTACATTATTTTATGTGTATTTTGTATATGTATTTCAATAGAAATTTAACTAGTTTTATGTGTATTTTGTATATATATTTTTATACAAATATAGATTATTTTTGTGTATTTTTTGAATAGAGTTTTATACAAATTTACAATATTTTATGTGTATTTTGTATATCTTTTTTCATACAAATACACATTCTTTTATTGATATTTTGTTTCTTTATTGGATGCGAGTTTACATTATTTAATGTGTATTGTGTATATATATTTTTATACGTATTTACGTCATTTCATGTGTATTTTGTATATATATTTCTATAGAAATATACGTTATTTTATGTGTATTCGTATATATATATTTTGAAACAAATATACATTGTTTTATGTGCATTTTGTATATTTTTTCATTACAAATTTACCTTATTGTACGTGCATTTTGTATATTAATTTTAATACAAATTTAATCATTCTATGTGTATTCTTGTATATGTATTTTAAAAGAAATATGCTTTATTTTATGGGTATTTTGCATCTTTGTTTTCATACAAAACTACATTATTTTATTGATATTCTGTGTATTTATTTTGATACGATTTTACATTATTCTATGTATATTTTGTATATCTATTTTATACAAATGTACGTTATTTTATGTGAATTTTTTTTCATTTCATACAAATTTTGTTTATTTATTTTGATACGAATTTTCATTTTTTTAGGTGTATTTGATATATATATTTTTAAACTTATTTATATAATTTTATATGTATTTTGAATATCTATTATCACAGAAATTTACTCTATATGTTTATACAAAAAAACACAAAAATAATTTAAATTTGTATGAAAATAAATATACAAAATACACATAAAATTAGGTAAATTTGTATTGAAATACATATACAAAATACACTTAAAATAATGTAAATTTGAATGAAATTATATAAACAAATACACTTAAAATAACGTTAATTTGTATAAAATATATATAAAAAACACACATTAAATAATGAAAATATGAATAAAAAAAAATATACAAAACACAAATAGTGTAATATAAAATCGTATCAAAATATATACACAGAATATTAATAAGATATTGTACATTTGTATGAAAACTAAGATGCAAAATACCTATAAAAAAAAAAATAACGCATTTTTTATAAAATTATATATACCAAAATACACATAAAATATTTGAATTTGTATTAAAATAAATATACAAAATGCACATACAATAAGGTAAATTTGTATTGAAATAGATATGCAAAATACATATAAAACAATGTAAATTTGTTTCAAAATATATATACGAATACACATAAAATAACGTAGATTTCTATAAGTATATATATACAAAATACAAATAAAATTAAGTAAATACGAATCAAAAATGTATACAAAATACACATAAAATAATGTAAATTCGTATAAATATAAATAAACAAAATACCAATAAGAGAGTGTGTATTTGTATAAATATAAATATTCAAAATGCACATAAAATAACGTAAATTTGTATAAAACTATATACAAAAATACACAGAAGTAATTAAATTTGTAAGAAAATAGATATACAAAATACACACAAAATAAGCTAAATTTGAATTAAAATATATATACAAAATACATAAAATAAAGTAAATTCGTTTCAAAATATTTATAACAAATACACATATAATAACGTAAATTTGTAAAAAAATATATAAACAAAATACACATTAAATAATGTAAATACGTATAAAAAATATTTACAAAATACACAAATAATCAAATCATTCATATCAAAATAAATAAACAAAAAACTAATTAAATAATGTAAATTTGTATGAGAAAACATGTACAAAATACACATAAAATAACGTTTTAAGTTTCAATAAAAATATATGTACAAAAATGCATATAAAATTAGTTTGCATAAAGAAATATATACAAAACATACGTTAGATAATGTAAATGAGTATAAAAATATGTATACAAAATACCTATGAAATAATCTAAATTCGTATTTTTGGATTTTTGGAAATTTCCATTATTTTATGTGTATTTTGTATATGTATTTCAATACAAATTTACCTAATTTTATATATTTTTAGTATATTTATTTTCATACAAATTAAAATTATTTTGTGTATTTTTGTATATAGTTTTATACAAATTTAGGTTATTTTATTTGTATTTTGTATATATATTTTCCTACAAATACACATTCTTTTCATGATATTTTGTTTATTTATTATGACACGAATTTACATTATTTTATGTGTATTTTGTATATATATTTATATACGTATTTTCATTATTTAATGTTTTTGTATGTATATATATTTCTATAGAAATTCTCGTTATTTTATTGTGTGTATTCGTATATATTTTGAAACAAATTTACATTGTTTTATGTGTTTTGCATATTTTTCAATAAAAATTTACCTTATTGTATGTGCATTTTGTATATTTATTTTAATACAAATTTAATTATTTTATGTGTATTTTTACATATATATATTTTTAAAATATGAGTTATTTTATGGGTATATTGCATCTTTAATTTTACAAATTTACATTATATTGATATTCTGTGTATTTATTTTGATATGATTTTACATTATTCTATGTGTATTTTGTATATATATTTTATACTAATTTACGTATTATATGTGTATTTGAATATATATTTGATACAAATTTACATTATTTTATGTGTTTTTTGTATATTTATTTAAATTCAAATTTAGCTTATTTATATGTATTTTGTATATCTATTTTATGTATATTTTCATAGAAATTTTTTATTTATAGTATTCGTATATATATTTTGATACAAATTTACGTTATTTTATTTGTATTTTATATATTTATTTTTATACAAATTTACATTCTTTTATTGCATTTAGTTTATTTATTTTGATACAAATTTACATTATTTTATGTGTATTTTGTATGAAAATAGATATACAAAATATTTATTCGTTTCAAATTCAATAAAGAAAATTCAGATATATATTTGTAGTATATATATTTTGAAAAGATAACATTGTTTTATATGTATTTTGCATATCTATTTCAATACAAATTTACCTTATTCAATGTGCATTTTGTATATTTATTTTAATACAAATTTAAATATTTTATGTGTATTTTGGTATATATATTTTTATAAAAAAGATGTGTTATTTTATGGGTATTTTGAATCTTTATTTTTATACAAATTTACATTATTTTATTAATATTATGTCTTTTTATTTTATACTATTTTACATTATTCTCTTTGTATTTTGTATATATTTTTTTATACATATTTACATTATTTAAAGTGTATTTTGTATATATATTTTATACAAATTTACGTTATTTTAAGTGTATTTGTTTATATATTTTCATTCAAATTTACATTATTTTATGTGTATTTTGTATATGTATTTCAATACAAATTTACCTAGTTTTATGTGTATTTTGTATATTTATTTTCATACAAATTTAAATATTTTATGTGTTTTTTGGTATATATATTTTATACAAAAATGCGTTATTTAATGTGTATTTTGTATAACTATTTTCATACAAATTTACATTCTTTTATTGATATTTTGTTTATTTATTTTGACACGAATTTACATTATTAAATGTGTGTTTTGTATATATTTTTATACGTATTTACGTCATTTCATCTATTTTGTATATATATTTTATACAAATTTACGTTATTTATGTGTATTCGTATATATATATATATATATATATATATATATATATATATATATATATATATATATATATATATATATATATATATATATATATATATATATATATATATATATATATATATATATATATATATATATATATATATATATATATATATATATATATATATATATATATATATATATATATATATATATATATATATATATATATATATATATATATATATATATATATATATATATATATATATATATATATATATATATTTACATTATTTTATGTGTATTTTTGTATATTTTTTTTTTAAATATGTGTTATTTTATGTGTATTTTGTATATCTATTTTCACACAAATTTAATTACTTTTGTGTATTTTTGTATATACTTTTATATCAATTTACGTTATTTTATGAGTATTTTGTATATTTATATTTATACAAATACAAATTCTTTTATTAGTAGTTTCTTTATTTATTTCGATACGAGTTTACATTATTTTATGTGTATTTTGTACAAATTTTTTAAACGTATTTACTTCATTTTATGTGTATTTTGTATATATATCTTTATAGAAATCTGCGTTATTTTATGTGTTTTCGTATATATATTTTGAAACAAATTTACATTGTTTTATATGTATTTTGCAAATCTATTTCAGTACAAATTTACCTTATTGTGTGTGCATTTCGTATATTTATTTTAATACAAATTCAAATATTTTATGTGTGTTTTGGTATATATATTTTTATAAAAAATGCGTTATTTTATGGGTAATTTGCATCTTTATTTTCATGCACATTTATAATATTTTATTAATATTCTGTGTATTTTGATACGATTTTACATTATTCTATTTGTGTTTTGAATATATTTTTTTATACATATTTACATTATTTAATGTGTATTTTGTATATATATTTCATACAATTTTACGTTATTTTAAGTGTATTTGTTTATATATTTTCTTTCAAACTTACATTATTTTATGTGTATTTTGTATATGTATTTCAATACAAATTTGCCTAATTTTATGTGTATTTTGCATATCTATTTTCAAACAAATATATATAATTTTTGTGTGTTTTTGTATATATTTTTATACCAATTTTAGTTATTTTATTTGTATTTTCTATATATATTTTCCTACAAATATACATTCTTTTATTGGAATTCTATCTATTTATTCTGATACGAATTTACTTTATTTTATGTGTATTTTGTACATATATTTTTCTACGTGTTTACATTATTTTATGTGTATTTTGTATATATATTTTAATAAAAATTTACTTTATTTTATTGTGTGTATTCGTATATAATTTTATACAAATTTTATACAAATTCATGTTATTTTATGTGCATTTGTATATATATTTTCATACAAATCTACATTATTTTATGTGCATTTTTACATATATTTCATTACAAATTTACCTTATTTTATGTTTATTTTGAATATTTATTTCCTTCAATTTTAAATTATTTTATGTGTATATATGTATTTGTATTTAGGTTATTTTATGTGTATTTGCTATATATATTTTCATCAAAAATTACATTATTTTATTGGTATTTTGTTAGTTTAATTCGATACGAATTTAGATTATTTCATAGGTATTTTGTATACATATTTTTATACGCATTTACATTATTTAATGTGTGTTTTATATATTTATTTTTATGCAAATTTACTTTATTTTATGTGTATTTGAATATATATAAATATACAAAATGCACATAAAATAACGTAAATTTATATAAAACAATATATAAAATACACAAAAGTAATTAAATTTGTATGAAAATAGATATACAAAATACACACAAAATAAGCTTAATTTGAATTGAAATATATATACAAAATACATAACATAAAGTAAATTTGTATCAAAATATTTTTACAAATACACATATAATTACGTAAATTTTATATAAAAATATATAAACAAAATACACATTAAATAATGTAATTACGTATAAAAAAATATATACAAAATACATATATAATCATGTAATTCGTATCAAAATAAATAAACAAAATACCAATAAAACAATGTAAGTTTTTATGAGAAAACATATACAAAATACACATAAAATAAATAAATTTCTATAAAAATATATGTACAAAAATGGATATAAAATAAATTTGCATTAAAAAATATATACAAAACACACATTACATAATGTAAATGAGTATAAACATATGTATACAAAATACCTATGAAAAAATCTAAATTCATATCGAGTTAAATAAAGAAAATACCAATAAAATAATGTAGTTTTGGAAGAAAATATATATAGAAAATACACATAAAATTACGTAAATACAAATACAAATATACACATAAAATAATTTAAAATTGAATGAAATAAATATACAAAATAATCATAAAATAAGGTAAATTTGTAATGAAAAATATGTAAAAATACACGTAAAATAATATAAATTTGTATGAAAATATATATACAAATACACATAAAATAACATGAATTTGTATAAAATTTTTATCAAAATAAATAGGAATACTCACAATAAAATAATGTAAATTTTCATTAAAATATATATACAAAATACACATAAAATAATGTAAATACGTAGAAAAATATATATACAAAATACACATGAAATAATGTAAACTCGTATCAAAATAAATAAACAAAATTATAATAAAAGATTGTATATTTGTAGGAAAATATATATACAAAAAACAAATAAAATAACTAAAATTTGTATAAAAATAAATATAAAAATACACAAAAATAATTTAAATTTGTTTGAAAATAGATATGCAAAATACACATAAAGCTAGGCAAATTTGTATTGAAATACATATACAAAATACACATAAAATAATGCAAATTTGTATGAAAATATATAAACAAATACACATAAAATAACGTAAATTTGGATAAAATATACATACAAAATATACATTAAATAATGTAAATATGTATAAAATAGTTATACAAAATACACATAGAATAATGTTAAATCGTATCATAATAAATAAACAGAATATCAATAAAATAATTTAAATTAGTATGAAAATAAAGATGCAAAATACCCATATAATAACGCATATATGCATAAAAATATATATACAAAAATACACATGAAATAATTAAATTTGTATTGAAATAAATATACAAAATGCATATACAATAAAGTAAATTTGTATTGAAATACATATGCAAAATACACATCAATAATGTAAATTTGTATCAAAATATATATACGAATACACATAAAATAGAGTAAATTTCTATGAAAATATACATACAAAATACATATAAAATGATGTAAATAGTATAAAAATATATATTCCAAATACACCTAAAATAATGTAAATTCGTATATTTGTAGGAAAATAAATATACAAAATACACATAAAATAACGAAAATTTGTATAAAAATATATACAAAAATAACAAAAATAATTTCAATTTTTATGAAAATTGATATACAAAATACACATATAATTTGTTAAATTTTACAAATTTGTACATGTACAAAATACACATTATAATGAAAATTTGTATGAAATGAAAACAAATACACATAAAATAACGTACATTTGTATTAAATATATATACAAAATACACATAGAAAATAATGTAAAATCGTATCAAAATAAATACACAAAATATCAATAAAATAATGTAAATTTGGATGAAACTAAAGATGCAAAATACCAATAAAATAAAGCATGTTTCTATAAAAATACATATACATAAATACGCATTCAATAATTAAATTTGTAGTAAAATTAATATACAAAATGCACATACAATAAGGTAAATTTTTATTAAAAAAAATATGCAAAATACACATAAAACAATGTAAATTTGTTTCAAAATATATATACGAATACACATAAAATAACGCAGATTTCTATAGAAATATATATACAAAATACACTTGAGATGCTGTAAATACGTATAAAAATATATATACAAAATAGACATTAAATAATGTAATTTCGTGTCAAAATAAATAAACAAAATATCAATGAAAGAATTTGTATTTGTATGAAAATAGATATACAAAATACTCATAAAATAATATAAATTCGTATCAAAATAAATAAACAAAATACCAATAAAAGAATGTGTATTTGTAATACAATATAATTAGTTAAATTTGTATTTTAATACATGTACAAAATACACATAAAATTATGTAAATTTGTATGAAATGAAAACAAATACACATAAAATAACGTACATTTGTATAAAATATATATACAAAATACACATAGAGTAATGTAAAACCGTATCAAAATAAAGCATTTTTTATAAAAATATATATACCAAGACACACATAAAATATTTGAATTTGTATTAAAATAAATATACAAAATGCACATACAATAAGGTAAATTTGTATTGAAATAGATATGCAAAATACATATAAAACCATGTAAAAAAATTTCAAAATAGATATACGAATACACATAAAATAACGTAGATTTCTATGAAAATAAATATACAAAATACACATAAAATGATGTAAATACGTATAAAAAAAGGTATACAAAATACACATAAAATAATGTAAACTCGTATCAAAATAAATAAACAAAATACTAATAAAAGAATGTGTATTGTATAAATATAAATATACAAAATACAAATAAAATAACGTAAATTTATTTAAAACTATATGCAAAAATACACAAAAATAATTAAATTTGTGTGAAAATAGATATAAAAAATACATGTGTATTTTGTATAATTATTTTCATACAAATTGAAATTATTTTTGTTTTTTTTTATATATTTTCAAAAAAAAATTCGTTATTTTATGTGTATTTTGTATATTTTTTTTTTTTACAAATATACTTTCTTTTATCTGAATTTTGTTTATTGAATTTGAAACGAATTTACCTTATTTTGTATATAATGTAAAATTGTTTAAAAAAAAATAAACAGAATATAAATAAAATAATGTAAATTTGTATGAAAATAAAAATGCAAAATACCCATAAAATAAAGCATATTTTTATAAAAATACATATACAAAAATACACATAGCACAATTAAATTTGTATTAAAATTAATATACAAAATGCATATACAATAAGGTAAATTTGTATTGAAAAATATGCAAAATACACATAAAACAGTGTAAATCTATTTCAAAATCTATATACGAATACTCATAAATCAACGTAGATTTCTATAGAAATATATATACAAAATACACATCAAATATATATATATATATATATATATATATATATATATATATATATATATATATATATATATATATATATATATATATATATATATATATATATATATATATATATATATATATATACACATTAAATAATGTAAATTCGCGTCAAAATAAATAAACAAAATATCAATAAAAGAATGTGTATTTGTATGAAAATAGATATACAATATACACATAAAATCACCTAAATTTGTATAAAACTATATACAAAAATACACAAAAATAATTTTAATTTGTATGAAAATAAATATACAAAATACACATAAAATTAGGTAAATTTGTATTGAAATACATTTACAAAATACACATAAAATAATGTAAATTTGAATGAAAATATATAAACAAATACACTTAAAATAACGTAAATTTGTATAAAATATATATATAAAATACACATTAAATAATGTAAATATGTATAAAAAAATATATACAAAACACAAATAGAATAATATAAAATCGTATCAAAATAAATACACAGAATATTAATAAAATAATGTAAATTTGTATGATAATTAAGATGCAAAATACCCATAAAATAACGCAATTTTTATAAAAAATATATATACCAAGACACATAAAATATTTGAATTTGTATTAAAATAAATATACAAAATGCACATACAATAAGGTAAATTTGTATTGAAATAGATATGCAAAATACATATAAAACCATTTAAATTTGTTTCAAAATATATATACGAATACACATAAAATAACGTAGATTTCTATGAAAATAAATATACAAAATACACATAAAATGAAGTAAACACGTATAAAAAAGGTATACAAAATACACTTAAAATAATGTAAACTCGTATCAAAATAAATAAACAAAATACTAATAAAAGAATGTGTATAGTATAAATATAAATATACAAAATACAAATAAAATAACGTAAATTTATATAAAACTGTATACAAAAATACACACAAGTAATTAAATTTGTGTGAAAATAGATATACAAAATACATGTGTATTTTGTATATTTAATTTCAAACAAATTGAAATTATTTTTGTTTATTTTTTTATATATTTTCATACAAATTTTCGTTATTTTATGTGTATTTTGTATATTTATTTTTTCTACAATTATACGTTCTTTTATCTGAATTTTGTTTATTGAATTTGAAAAGAATTTACCTTATTTTGTATATCTATTTTCATACAAATTAAAATACTTCTGTGTATTTTTCTATATAGTTTTATATAAATGTACGCTATTTTATGTGTATTTTGTATATTTATATTTATACAAATACACGTTCTTTTATTGGTATTTTGTATATTTATTTTGATGCGATTTTACATTATTTTATGTATATTTTGTATACATTTTTTTATACGTATTTACTTCATTTTATGTGTATTTTGTATATATATTTTTATAGAAATCTACGTTTTTTCATTTGTATTCGTATATATATTTTGAAACAAATTTACATTGTTTTATATGTATTTTTGCATATCTCTCATTACAAATTTATCTTATTGTATATATACGAATACACATAAAATAACGTAGATTTCTATAGAAATATATATACAAAATGCACATGAAATTACATTATTTTATGTATTTTGTATATACATTTCAATTCAAATTTAGCTTATTTTATCTGTATTTTGTATATCTATTTTCATACGAATTTAATTACTTCTGTGTATTTTTGTATATAGTTTTATACAAATTTACGTTATTTTATGTGTATTTTGTATATTTATATTTATACAAATACACATTCTTTTATTGGTATTTTGTTTATTCATTTTGATACGAATTTACATTATTTTATGTGTATTTTGTATACATTTTTTTATACGTATTTACTTCATTTTATGTGTATTTTGTATATATATTTTTATACAAATCTACGTTATTTTATGTGTATTCGTTTATATATTTTGAAACAAATTTGCATTGTTTTATATGTATTTTGCATATCTATTTCAATACAAATTTACCTTATTGTAAGTTTTTTTTTTGTATATTTATTTTAATACAAATTTAGTTTTTTGATGTGTATTTTTGTATATATATTTTTATAAATAAAAAAAATGCGTTATTTTATGAGTATTTTGCTTCTTTATTTTCATACAAATTTACATTATTTTATTAATATTCTGTGTATTTATTTTGATACGATTTTACATTATTCTATTTGTGTTTTGTACATATTTTTTTTATACAAATTTACGTTATTTTCAGTGTATTTGTTTATGTATTTTCATTCAAATTTACATTATTTTATGTGTATTTTGTGTATGTATTTCAATAAAAATTTACCTAATTTTATGTGTATTTACTATTTTGTATATTTATTTTCATACAAATTTAAAATATTTTTGTGTATTTTTGTATATAGTTTGATACAAATTTAGGTTATTTTATGTGTATTTTGTATATCTATTTTCATACAAATACACATTCTTTTATTGATATTTTGTTTATTTATTTTGACGTGAATTTACATTATTTAATGTGTATTTTGTATATATATTTTTATACGTATTTACATCATTTCATGTGTATTTTGTATAGTTTTAAACAAATTTATATTATTTAATGTGTATTTTGTATATATATATTTATACAAATACACATTCTTTTATTGGTATTTTGTTTATTTATTTTGATACTAATTTACATTATTTTATGTGTATTTTGTATACATTTTTTATACGTATTTACTTAATTTTATGTGTATTTTGTATATATATTTTTATAGAAATCTACCTTATTTCATGTGTATTCGTATATATATTTTGAAACAAATTTACATTGTTTATATGTATTTTGCATATCTATTTTTGTGTATTCTGTATTTATTTTTGTTATACATAGAATAATGTAAAATCGTATCAAAATAAGTACACAGAATATCAATAAAATAATTTAAATTTGTATGAAAATAAGGATGCAAAATACCCATAAGATAAAGCATATTTTTTTTTAAATACATATACAAAAATACACATAGAATAATTAAATTTGTATTAAAATTAATATACAAAATGCATATATACAATAAGGTAAATTTGTAATGAAAAAAAACGCCAAATACAAATAAAACAGTGTAAATTTGTTTCAAAATATATATACGAATACACATAAAATAACGTAGATTTCTATAGAAATATATGTACAAAATACACATGAAATTATGTAAATACTTATAAAAAAATTTATATAAAATACATATTAAGTAATGTAAGTTCGTGTCAAAATAAATAAACAAAATATCATGAAAAGAATGTGTATTTGTATGAAAATAAATAATAGATAATAAATTTGTATGAAATATATATGCAAGATACACATTAAATAATATAAATCTGTATAAAAAATATATATATACAAAAAACAAATAGAATAATGTAAAATCGTATCAAAATAAATACACCGAATATTAATAAAATAATGTAAATTTGTATGAAAATAAAGATGCAAAATTCCCATCAAATAGCGCATTTCTTATAAAAATATATATACCAAAATACACATAAAATATCTAGATTTGTATTGAAATAAATATACAAAATGCACATACAATAAGGTAAACTTCTATTGAAAGAGATATGCAAAAATACATATAAAACAATGTAAATTTGTTTCAAAATATATATACGAATACACATAAAATAACGTAGATTTCTATAAAAATATATATACAAAATACACATAAAATTAGGTAAATACGTATTAAAAAATGTAAACAAAATACACATAAAATACTATAAATTCGAAACAAAATAAAAAAAACAAAATACCAATGAAAGAATGTGTATTTGTTCTGTGTATTTTTGTATATAGTTTTATACAAATTTACGGTATTTTATGTGTATTTTGTATATTTATATTTATACAAATACAAATTTTTTTACTGGTATTTTGTTTATTTATTTTGATACGATTTTTATATGTATTTTGTATTCATTTTTTTATACGTATTTACTTCATTTTATGTGTATTTTGTATATATTTTTATAGAAATCAACGTTATTTTATGTGTATTCGTATATATATTTTGAAACAAATTTACATTGTTTTATATGTATTTTGCATATCTATTTCAATACAAATTACCTTACAGTATATGCATTTTTTATATTTATTTTAATACAAATTTTATTATTTTATGGTTATTTTGGTATATATATTTTTATAAAAAAATGCGTTATTTTATGGCTATTTTGCATCTTTATTTTCATACAAATTTACATTATTTAATTAATATTCTGTGTATTTATTTTGATACGATTTTACATTATTCTATTTGTGTTTTGTATATATTTTTTTTATACATATTTACATTATTTAATTAGTATTTTGTATATATATTTGATACAAATTTACGTTATTTTAAGTGTATATGTTTATATATTTTCATTCAAATTTCCATTATTTTATGTGTATTTTGTATATGTATTTCAATACAAATTTACCTAATTTTATGTCTATTTTGTATATTTATATTCATACAAATTTAAATTATTTTTGTGGTTTTTTGTATATAGTTTTATACAAACTTAGGTTATGAGTATTTTGTATATCTATTTTCATACAAATACACATTCTTTTATTGATATTTTTTTATTTATTTTGACGATAATTTAAATTATTTAATGTGTATTTTGTATATATATTTTTATACGTATTTACATCATTTAATGAGTATTTTGTATATATATTTCTTTAGAAATCTACGTTATATTACGAGTATTCGTATATAGATTTTTAAACAAATTTACACTTTTATGTGTATTTTGCATATTTTTTCAATACAAATTTACCTTATTGTATATGCATTTTGTATATTAATCTTAATACAAATTTAATTATTCTATGTGTATTTTTGTATATGTATTTTTTATAAAAATATGCTTTATTTTATAAGTATTTTCCATCTTTATTTTCATACAAATTTACGTTATTGTATTGATATTCTGCTCATTCATTTTGATACGATTTGACATTATTCTATGTGTATTTTGTATATATTTTTCATACAAATTTACGTTATTTTATGTGTATTTGTTTATATATTTTGACACAAATTTACAATATTTTATGGGTATTTTGTATATATATTTCAAAAGAAATTTACCTAGTTTTATGTGTATTTTGAATATCTATTTTCATACAGACTCAAATTATTTCTATGTATTTTTGTATATATTTCAATACAAATTTTAGTTATGTTATGTGTATTTTGTAAATCTATTTTCATTCAAATATATATTATTTTATTGGTATTTTGTTGATTTATATTGATACGAATTTACATTATTTTATATGTACTTTTTATTATATTTTTATACGCATTTACATTATTTAATATTTATTTTGAATATATAATTTTATACAAATTCATGTTTTTTTATGTGTATTTTTATATATATTTTCATATAAATTTACATTATTTTATGTGTATTTTGTACATATATTTCATTACAAATTTACCTTATTTTATGTTTATTTTATATGTGTATTTTGTACATTTATATTTATACACGTTTGCTCATACAAATTTATATTATTTTATTGGTATATTGTTTATTTATTTTGATACGAATTACATGATTATATGTGTATTTTGTACACATTTTTTTATACGTATTTACATTATTTATTGTGTATTTTGTTTATATATTTTCATACAAATTTACTTTATTATATGTGTATTTGTATAAATATTTTGATACAGATTTACTTTACTTCATGTATTTTGTATATATATTTCAATTCAAATTTAGCTTTTATTGTGTGTATTTTGTATATATTTTCATACAAATTTAATTATTTCTGTGTATTTTTGCATATAGTTTTATATAAATTTACGTTATTTTATGTGTATTTTGTATATTTATATTTATACGAATTTACATTATTTTATGTGTTTTTTGTATACATTTTTTTATACGTATTTACTTCATTTTATGTGTATTTTGTATATATATTTTTATAAAAAATCTACGTTATTTTATGTGTATTCGTATACATATTTTGAAACAAATTTACATTGCTTTATATGCATTTTGCATATCTATTTCAATACAAATTTAACTTATTGTACATATAAAACAATGTAAATTTGTTTCAAAATATATATACGAATACATATAAAATAACGTAGATTTCTCTAAAAATATATTTACAAAATACACATAGAATTAAGTAAATACGTATAAAAAAAGTAAACAAAGTACACATAAAATAATGTAAATTCGAAACAAAATAAATAAACAAAATACCAATAAAAGAATGTGTATTTGTATAAATATAAATTTACAAAATACACATACAAAATAAACATAAAATAAGGTAAATTTGTAATGAAATATATGTACAAAATACACATAAAATAATGTAAATTTATATGAAAATATATATACAAATACACATAAAATACCATGAATTTGTACAAAATTATATATTTAAAATAAATATTAAATAATGTAAATGCGTATAAAAATATATATACAAAGTACATATAAAATAATGTAAATTCGTATCAATATAAATCTACAAAATACCAATAAAATAATACATATTTGAATGAAAATAGATTTACAAAATACACATAACCTAATTAAAATTTGTTTTGAAATATATACAAAAATACATAAAAATAACGTAAATTTGTATGAAAAATATATACAAAATACACATAGAATAATGTCAAATCGTATCAAAATGAATGAGCAGAATATCAATAAAATAACGTAAATTTGTATGAAAATAAAGATGCAAAATACCAATAAAATAAAGCACATTTTTATAAAAATACATATAGAAAAATACACATAGAAAAATTAAATTTGTATTAAAATTAATATACAAAATGCATATACAATAAATTTAAATTTGATTATATTAAATGAAATATATATACAAAATAAACATAAAATAAGGTAAATTTCTAATAAAATATATGTAAGAATACACATAAAATAATATAGATTTGTATGAAAATATATATACAAATACACGTAAAAGAACATGAATTTGTATAAAATTTGTTTCAAAATATATACACATACACACAATAAAATAACGTAAATTTTTATGAAAATGTATATATAAAATACACATAAAATAATTTAAATACGTAGAAAAATATGTATTTTTATACTCATTTACATTATCTAAAGTGTGTTTTGTATATATATTTTTATGCAAATTTATTTAATGTTCATTTTTGTACATATATTTTTATAGAAATTTGCGTTATTTTATGTATATAGTTTTATATAAATTTACGTTATTTTATGTGCATTTTGTATATTTATATTTATACAAATACACATTCTTTTATTGGTATATTGTTTATTTACATTTATACGAATTTACATTATTTTATGTGTATTTTGTATACATTTTTTTATACGTATTTACTTAATTTTATGTGTATTTTGTATATGTATTTTTATAGAAATCTACGTTATTTTATGTGTATTCGTATATATATTTTGAAACAAATTTACATTATTTTATATGTATTTTGCATATCTATTTCAATACAAATTTACCTTATTGTATGTGCACTTTGTATATTTATTTTAATACAAATTGAAATATTTTATGTGTATTTTGGTATCAATAATTTTATAAAAAAATGTAAATTTGTATAAAAAAATATGTACAAAACACAAATAGAATAATGTAAAATCGTATCAAAATAAATACACAGAATATTATTAAAATAATGTAAATTTATATGAAAATAAAGAAGCAAAATACCCATAAAATAACGCATTTTTTTTATTTATAAAAATATATATACCAAAATACACATCAAAAAATTAAATTTATATTAAAATAAATATACAAAAAACACATACAATAAGGTAAATTTGTATTGAAATAGATATGCAAAATACATATAAAACAATGTAAATGCACATAAAAATCGTATCAAAATAAATAAACAAAATACCAATAAAAGAATGTGTATTTGTATAAATATAAATATACAAAATACACATAAAATAACGTAAATTTATATAAAACTATATACAAAAATACACAGAAGTAATTAAATTTGTATGAAAATATATAGAAAATACGCACAAAATAAGCTAAATTTGAATTGAAATATATATACAAAATACACATATTTAGCATATCTATTTTCAAACAAATTTAAATTATTTTTGTGTATTTTAGTATATATTTATTTTTGTTATACATAGAATAATGTAAAATCGTATCAAAATAAGTACACAGAGTATCAATAAAATAATTTAAATTTGTATGAAAATAAAGATGCAAAATACCCATAACATAAAGCATTTTTTTTTTAAATACATATACAAAAATACACATAGAATAATTAAATTTGTATTAAAATTAATATACAAAATGCTCACATACAATAAGGTAAATTTGTATTGAAAAAAAACGCAAAATACAAATAAAACAGTGTGAATTTGTTTCAAAATATATATACGAATACACAAAAAAAAACGTTGATTTCCATAGAAATATATATACAAAATACACATGAAATTATGTAAATACGTATAAAAATATATATACAAAATACATATTAAGTAATGTAAATTCGTGTCAAAATAAATAAACAAAATATCATGAAAAGAATGTCTATTTGTATGAAAATAAATAATAGATAATAAATTTGTATGAAATATATATGCAAGATACACATTAAATAATGAAAATATGTATAAAAAAAATATATATACAAAAAAACAAATAGAATAATGTAAAATTGTATCAAAATAAATACACCGAATATTAATAAAATAATGTAAATTTGTATGAAAATAAAGATGCAAAATTCCCATTATATAGCGCATTTCTTATAAATATATATATATACCAAAATACACATAAAATATTCAAATTTGTATTGAAATGAATATACAAAATTCACATACAATAAGGATATATACAAAATACACATGAAATGATGTAAATAAGTATAAAAAAATATATACAAAATACACTTTAAATACTGTAAATTCGCGTCAAAATAAATAAACAAAATATCAATAAAAGAATGTGTATTTGTATGAAAATAGATATACAAAATACACATAAAATAGCCTAAATTTGTATCAAACTATATACAAAAATACACAAAAATATTTTAAATTTGTATGAAAAGAAATATACAAAATACAAATAAAATAATGTAAATTTGAATGAAAAGACATAAACAAATACATTTAAAATAACGTAAATTTGTATAAAAAAAATATATACAAAACACAAATAGAATAATGTAAAATCGTATCAAAATAAATACACAGAATATTAATAAAATAATGTAAATTTGTATGAAAATAAAGAGGCAAAATACCCTTCAAATAACGCTTTTTTTTTATAAAAATATATATACCAAAATACACATAAAAAAATTAAATTTGTATTAAAATAAATATATAAAAAACACATACAATAAGGTAAATTTGTATTGAAATAGATATGCAAAATACACATAAAATAACGTAAATTTATATGAAACTATATACAAAAATACACAGAAGTATTTTAATTTGCATGAAAATAGATATACAAAATAAGGTAAATTCTTTTCAAATTCAATAAACAAAATTCAGATAAAAGAACGTATATTTGTAGAAAAAATAAATATACAAAATATACATAAAATAACGAAAATTTGTATGAAAATATATAAAAAAATAAACAAAAATAATTTCAATTTGTATGAAAATAAATATACAAAATACACATGAATTTTGTATATCTATTTTCACACAAATTTAATTACTTTTGTGTATTTTGTATATCTATTTTATATAAATTTACGTTATTTTATTTGTATTTTGTATATTTATATTTATACAATACACATTCTTTTATTAGTATTTTGTTTATTTATTTTGATACGAGTTTACATTATTTTATGTGTATTTTGTATACCTTTTTTTATACGTATTTACCTCATTTTATGTTTATTTTGTATATTTATTATCATAGAAATCTATGCTATTTTATGTGTATTCGTATATATATTTTACATGGTTTTATATGTATTTTGCATATCTATTTCAATACAAATTTACCTTATTGTATGTGCATTTTGTATATTTATTTTAATACAAATTCAAATATTTTATGTGTGTCTTGGTATATATATTTTTATAAAAAATGCGTTCTTTTATGGGTATTTTGCATCTTAATTTTCATACAAATTTACATTATTTTATTAATATTCTGTGTATTTATTTTGATACGATTTTATATTATTCTATTTGTGTTTTGTATATATATTTTTTTTCATATTTACATTATTTAATGTATATTTTTTATATATATTTTATAGAAATTTACGTTATTTTAAGTGTATTTGTTTATGTATTTTCATTCAAATTTACATTATTTTATGTGTATTTTGTAAATGTATTTCAATACAAATTTACCTAATTTTATGTGTATTTTGTATATTTATTTTCATACAAATTAAAATTATTTTTGTGTATTTTTTTATATAGTTTTATACAAATTTAGGTGATTTTATGTGTATATTGTATATCTATTTTCATACAAATACACATTCTTTTATTGATATTTTGTTTATTTATTTTGTCGCGAATTTACATAATTTAATGTGTTTTTTATATATATATATTTTTATACGTGTTTACATCATTTGATGTGTATTTTGTATATATATTTCTTTAGAAATCTACGTTGATTTATGAGTATTCGTATATAGATTTTGAAATAAATTTACACTGTTTTATGTGTATTTTGAATATTTTTTCAATACAAATTTACCTTATTGTATATGCATTTTGCATATTAATTTTAATACAAATTTAATTATGCTATGTGTATTTTTGTATATGAATTGTTATAAAAATATGCTTTATTTTATGGGTATTTTGCATTTTTATTTTCATACAAATTTACGTTATTTTATTTATATTCTGTTTATTTTTTTTAAACAATTTTACATTATTCTATGTGTATTTTGTATATCTTTTTTTATACGTATTTACTTAATTTTATGTGTATTTTGTATATATTTTTAAAGAAATCTACGTAATTTTATGTGTATTCGTATATACATTTTGAAACAAATTTACATTGTTTTATATGTATTTTTGCATATCTCTTTCAATACAAGTTTACTTTATTGTATGTGCATTTTGTATATTTATTTCAATACAAATTTAAATATTTTATGTGTACTTTGGTATATATATTTTTATAAGAAATGCGCTATTTGATGGGAATTTTGCATCTTTATTTTCATACAAATTTACATTATTTTATTAATATTCGGTGTATTTATTTTGTTACGATTTCACATTATTCTATTTGTTTTTTGTATATATATTTTTTATACATATATACATTATTTAATGTGTATCTTGCATATATATTTCATACAAATTTATTATCTATTATTTTTTTTCATGCAAATACACATTCTTTTCATGATATTTTGTTTATTTATTTTGACACGAATTTACCTAGATATGTATTTTGTATATATATTTTTATACGTATTTACATAATTTCATGTGTATTTTGTATATATATTTCTATAGAAATCTACGTTATTTTATGTGTATTCGTATATATATTTTGAAACAAATTAACTTTGTTTTATATGTATTTTTGAATATCTCTTTCAATACATATTTACCTTACTGTATATGCATTTTGTATATTTATTTCAATACAAATTTAAATATTTTATGTGTATTTTGGTATATATATATTTATAAAAAATGCGCTTTTTTATGGGAATTTTGCATCTTTCTTTTCATGCAAATTTACATTATTTTATTGATATTCTGTGTATTTATATTGATATGATTTCACATTATTCTATTTCTTTTTTGTATATATTTTTGTATACACATTTACATTATTTAATGTGTATCTTGCATATATATTTGATACAAATTTACGTTATTTTAAGTGTATTTGTTCATATTTTTTCATTCAAATTTACATTATTTTATGTGTATTTTGTATATGTATTTCAATACAAATTTACCTAATTTTATGTGTATTTTGTATATTTCTTTTCATACAAATTTTAAATATTTTTGTGTTTTTTTGTATATAGTTTTATACAAATTTAGGTTATTTTATGTACGCATTTACAATATTTAATGTGTGTTTTTTATATATATTTTTATGCAAATTTACTTTATTTTATGTGCATTTTTGTATATATATTTTTTTAGAAATTTGCGTTATTTTATGTGTATTTGTATATGTTTTCTCATACAAATTTACATTATTTTATTGCTATTTTGTTTATTTATTTTGATACGAATGAAAATAGATATACAAAATATTCATAAAATAATGTAAATTTGTATCAAAATATTCTAACAGATGCGCATAAAATAACGTAAATTTGTTTTAAAATATACAAAATACACATTAAATAATGTAAATATGTATAAAAAAATATATACAAAACACAAATAGAATAATGTAAAATCGTATCAAAATAAATACACAGAATATTAATAAAACAATGTAAATTTGTATGAAAATAAAGATGCAAAATACCCATTAAATAACGCATTTTTTTATAAAAATATATTTACCAAAATACACATGAAAAAATTAATTTGTATTAAAATAAATATACAAAATACACATACAATAAGGTAAATCTGTATTGAAATAGATATGCAAAATACATATAAAACAATGTAAATTTGTTTCAAAATATATATACGAATACACATAAAATTACGTAGATTTGTATAAAAATATATATACAAAATACACATAAAATGAAGTAAATACGTATAAGAAAATGTATACAAAATATACATAAAATAATGTAAATTCGTATCAAAATAAATAAACAAAATACCAATAAAAGAATGTGTATTTGTATAAATATTTAATATACAAAATACACATAAAATAACGTAAATTTGTATAAAACTATATACAAAAATACACAGAAGTAATTAAATTCGTATGAAAATAGATATACAAAATACAGATAAAATAAGCTAAATTTGAATTGAAATGTATATACAAAATACAATATTTTATGTGTATATTTGTATTTGTATTTAGGTTATTTTATGTGTATTTTGTATATATATTTTCATCCAAAATTACATTATTTTATTGGTATTTTCTTAATTTAACTCGATACGAATTTTGATTATTTCATAGGTATTTTCTATACGTATTTTTATACTCATTTACATTATCTAATGTGTGTTTTGTATATATATTTTTATGCAAAATTATTTCATGTTCATTTTTGTACATATATTTTTATAGAAATTTGCGTTATTTTATGTATATAGTTTTATATAAATTTACGTTATTTTATGTGCATTTTGTATATTTATATTTATACAAATACACATTCTTTTATTGGTATATTGTTTATTTACATTTATACGAATTTACATTATTTTATGTGTATTTTGAATACATTTTTTATACGTATTTACTTAATTTTATGTGTATTTTGTATATGTATTTTTATAGAAATCTACGTTATTTTATGTGTATTCGTATATATATTTTGTTTTTATTTTATATGTATTTTGCATATCTATTTCAATACAAATTTACCTTATTGTATGTGCTTTTTGTATATTTATTTTAATACAAATTGAAATATTTTATGTGTATTTTGGTATCAATAATTTTATAAAAAATGCGTTATTTTATAGGTATTTTGCATCTTAATTTTCATACAAATTTGCATTATTTTATTAATATTCTGTGTATATATTTTGATACGATTTTACATTATTCTATTTGTGTTGTGTATATATTTTTTTATACATATTTATATTATTTAATGTGTATTTTGTTCATATATTTCATACAAATTTACGTTATTATATGTGTATTTGTTTATATATTTTCTTTCAAATTTACATTATTTTATGTGTATTTTGTATATGTATTTCAATATAAATTAACCTAATTTTATTTATTTTCATACAAATTGAAATTATTTTTGTTTATTTTTTTATATATTTTATACAAATTTTCGTTATTTTATGTGTATTTTGTATATTTATTTTTTCTACAAATATACGTTCTTTTATCTGAATTTTGTTTATTGAATTTGAAACGAATCTACCTTATTTTCTATATCTATTTTCATACAAATTAAAATATTCTGTGTATTTTTGTATATAGTTTTGTATAAATTTACGTTATTTTATGTGTATTTTGTACATTTATATTTATACAAATACACATTCTTTTATTGGTATTTTGTATATTTATTTTGATGCGAATTTACATTATTTAATGTGTATTTTGTATACATTTTTTTATACGTATTTACTTCATTTTATGTGTATTTTTTATATATATTTTTATAGAAATCTACGTTATTTTATGTGTATTCGTATATATATTTTGAAACAAATTTACATTGTTTTATATGTATTTTGCATATCTATTTCAATACAAATTTAATTTATTGTATGGGTTTTTTATATATTTATTTTAATACAAATTTAATTTTTTTGTGTATTTTTGTATATATGGTAAGGTAAATTTGTATTGAAAGAGATATTCACAAATACATATAAAACAATGTAAATTTGTTTCACAATATATATACGAATACACATAAAATAACGTAGATTTCTATAAAAATATATACAAAATACACATAAAAAAAATGAATACAAAATACACATAAAAATCGTATCAAAATAAATAAACAAAATACCAGTAAAAGAATGTGTATTTGTATAATTATATATATATACAAAATACACAAAAATACCGTAAATTTGTTCAAAACTATATACAAAAATACACAAAAGTAATTAAATTTGTATGAAAATATATATACAAAATACAGCTAAAATAAGCTAAATTTGAATTGAAATGTACATACAAAATACATAAAATAATGTAAATCTGTATCAAAATATTTATACAAATATATATAATAACGTAGATTTGTTTAAAAATATATAAACAAAATACACATTAAGTAATGTAAATACGTATAAAAAATATTTACAAAATGCACATACAATCATGTAATTCGTATCAAAATAAATAAACAAAATAGCAATAAAATAATGTAAATTTGTATGAGAAAACATTTACAAATAACGCAGATTTCTATAAAAATATATGTACAAAAATGCACATAAAATAAAGTAAATTTGCATAAAAATATATATAAAAAACATACTAAATAATGTAAATGCGTACATAAAATAACCTAAATTTGTATAAAACTATATACAAAAATACACAAAAATAATTTAAATTTGTTTGAAAAGAAATATACAAAATACACATAAAATTAGGTAAATTTGTATTGAAATACATATACAAAATACACATAAAATAATGTAAATTTGAATGAAAATATATAAACAAATACACTTAAAATAACGTAAATTTGCATAAAATATATATGCAAGATACACATTAAATAATGTATATGTGTATAAAAAAATATATATATACAAAAAACAAATAGAATAATGTAAAATCGTATCAAAATAAATACACAGAATATCAATAAAATAATGTAAATTTATATGAAAATAAAGATGCAAAATTCCCAAAAATTATCGCATTTTTTATAAAAATATATTTACCAAAATACACATAAAATATTTAAATTTGTATTGAAATAAATATACAAAATGCATATACAGTAAGGTAAATTTGTATTGAAAGAGATATTCAAAAATATATATAAAACAATGTAAATTTGTTTCAAAATATATATACGAATACACATAAAATAAAGTAGATTTCTATAGAAATATATATACAAAATACATATGAAATTATGTAAATACGTATAAAAATATATATACAAAATACATATCAAATAATGTAAATTCGTGTCAAAATAAATAAACAAAATATCATGAAAAGAATGTGTATTTGTATGAAAATAGATAATAGATAATATATTTGTATAAAATATATATGCAAGATACACATTAAATAATGTAAATATGTATAAAAAAGTATATACAAAAAACAAATAGAATAATGTAACATCGTATCAAAATAAATACACCGAATATTAATAAAATAATGTAAATTTGTATGAAAATAAAGATGCAAAATTCCCATAAAATAGCGCATTTCTTATAAAAAAATATATACCAAAATACACATAAAATAATATAAATTCGAAACAAAATAAATAAACAAAATACCAATAAAAGAATGTGTATTTGTATAAATATAAATGTACAAAATACACATACAAAATAAACATAAAATAAGGTAAATTTGTAATAAAATATATGTACAAAATACACATAAAATTTAGGTTATTTTATGTGTATTTTGTATATCTATTTTCATACAAATACACATTCTTTTATTCATATTTTGTTTATTTATTTTGACGTGAATTTACATTATTTAATGTGTATTTTGTATATATATTTTTATACGTATTTACATCATTTCATGTGTATTTTGTATAGTTTTAAACAAATTTATATTATTTAATGTGTATTTTGTATATATATATTTATACAAATACACATTCTTTTATTGCTATTTTGTTTATTTATTTTGATACTAATTTACATTATTTTATGTGTATTTTGTATACATTTTTTATACGTATTTACTTAATTTTATGTGTATTTTGTATATATATTTTTATAGAAATCTACCTTATTTCATGTGTATTCGTATATATATTTTGAAACAAATTTACATTGTTTATATGTATTTTGCATATCTATTTTTGTGTATTCTGTATTTATTTTTGTTATACATAGAATAATGTAAAATCGTATCAAAATAAGTACACAGAATATCAATAAAATAATTTAAATTTGTTTGAAAATAAAGATGCAAAATACCCATCAGATAAAGCATTTTTTTTAAATACATATACAAAAATACACATAGAATTATTAAAATTTAGTATTTCTAAAAAATATATACAAAATACACATGAAATTATGTAAATACGTATAAAATAAATACATATTAAGTAATGTAAGTTTGTCAAAATAAATAAACAAAATATCATGAAAAGAATGTGTATTTGTATGAAAATAATTAATAGATAATAAATTTGTATGAAATATTTATTCAAAATACACATTAAATAATGTAAATATGTATAAAATATATATAAAAAACCCAAATAGAATAATGTAAAATCGTATCAAAATAAATACACCGAATATTAATAAAATAATGTAAATTTGTATGAAAATAAAGATGCAAAATTCCCATCAAATAGCGCATTTCTTATAAAAATATATATACCAAAATACACATAAAATATTTAGATTTGTATTGAAATAAATATACAAAATGCACATACAATAAGGTAAACTTCTATTGAAAGAGATATGCAAAAATACATATAAAACAATGTAAATTTGTTTCAAAATATATATACGAATACACATAAAATAACGTAGATTTCTATAAAAATATATATACAAAATACACATAAAATTAGGTAAATACGTATAAAAAAATGTAAACAAAATACACATAAAATACTATAAATTCGAAACAAAATAAAAAAAAACAAAATACCAATGAAAGAATGTGTATTTGTTCTGTGTATTTTTGTATATAGTTTTATACAAATTTACGGTATTTTATGTGTATTTTGTATATTTATATTTATACAAATACAAATTTTTTTACTGGTATTTTGTTTATTTATTTTGATACGATTTTTATATGTATTTTCTATTCATTTTTTTATACGGATTTACTTCATTTTATGTGTATTTTGTATATATTTTTATAGAAATCAACGTTATTTTATGTGTATTCGTATATATATTTTGAAACAAATTTACATTGTTTTATATGTATTTTGCATATCTATTTCAATACAAATTACCTTACAGTATGTGCATTTTTTATATTTATTTTAATACAAATTTTAATATTTTATGGTTATTTTGGTATATATATTTTTATAAAAAATGCGTTATTTTATGGCTATTTTGCATCTTTATTTTCATACAAATTTACATTATTTAATTAATATTCTGTGTATTTATTTTGATACGATTTTACATTATTCTATTTGTGTTTTGTATATATTTTTTTTATACATATTTACATTATTTAATTAGTATTTTGTATATATGTTTGATACAAATTTACGTTATTTTAAGTATATATGTTTATATATTTTCATTCAAATTTCCATTATTTTATGTGTATTTTGTATATGTATTTCAATACAAATTTACCTAATTTTATGTCTATTTTGTATATTTATATTCATACAAATTTAAATTATTTTTGTGGTTTTTTGTATATAGTTTTATACAAAATTTGGGTTTTTTATGAGTATTTTGTATATCTATTTTCATACAAATACACATTCTTTTATTGATATTTTGTTTATTTATTTTGACGAGAATTTAAATTATTTAATGTGTATTTTGTATATATATTTTTATACGTATTTACATCATTTAATGTGTATTTTGTATATATATTTCTTTAGAAATCTACGTTATATTACGAGTATTCGTATATAGATTTTTAAACAAATTTACACTTTTATGTGTATTTTGCATATTTTTTCAATACAAATTTACCTTATTGTATATGCATTTTGTATAATAATCTTAATACAAATTTAATTATTCTATGTGAATTTTTGTATATGTATTTTTTATAAAAATATGCTTTATTTTATAAGTATTTTCCATCTTTATTTTCATACAAATTTACGTTATTGTATTGATATTCTGCTCATTCATTTTGATACGATTTGACATTATTCTGTGTGTATTTTGTATATATTTTTCATACAAATTTACGTTATTTTATGTGTATTTGTTTATATATTTTGACACAAATTTACAATATTTTATGGGTATTTTGTATATATATTTCAAAAGAAATTTACCTAGTTTTATGTGTATTTTGAATATCTATTTTCATACAGACTCAAATTATTTCTATGTATTTTTGTATATATTTCAATACAAATTTTAGTTATGTTATGTGTATTTTGTAAATCTATTTTCATTCAAATATATATTATTTTATTGGTATTTTGTTGATTTATATTGATACGAATTTACATTATTTTATATGTACTTTTAATATATATTTTTATTCGCATTTACATTATTTAATATTTATTTTGAATATATAATTTTATACAAATTCATGTTTTTTTATGTGTATTTTTATATATATTTTCATATAAATTTACATTATTTTATGTGTATTTTGTACATATATTTCATTACAAATTTACCTTATTTTATGTTTATTTTATATGTGTATTTTGTACATTTATATTTATACACGTTTACTCATACAAATTTATATTATTTTATTGGTATATTGTTTATTTATTTTGATACGAATTACATGATTATATGTGTATTTTGTACACATTTTTTTATACGTATTTACATTATTTATTGTGTATTTTGTTTATATATTTTCATACAAATTTACTTTATTATATGTGTATTTGTATAAATATTTTGATACAGATTTACTTTACTTCATGTATTTTGTATATATATTTCAATTCAAATTTAGCTTATTTTGTGTGTATTTTGTATATATTTTCATACAAATTTAATTATTTCTGTGTATTTTTGCATATAGTTTTATATAAATTTACGTTATTTTATGTGTATTTTGTATATTTATATTTATACAAATACACATTCTTTTATTGATATTTTGTTTATTTATTTTGATACGAATTTACATTATTTTATGTGTTTTTTGTATACATTTTTTATACGTATTTACTTCATTTTATGTGTATTTTGTATATCTATTTTATAAAATCTACGTTATTTTATGTGTATTCGTATACATATTTGAAACAAATTTACATTGCTTTATGCATTTTGCATATCTATTTCAATACAAATTTAACTTATTGTACATATAAAACAATGTAAATTTGTTTCAAAATATATATACGAATACATATAAAATAACGTAGATTTCTCTAAAAATATATATACAAAATACACATAGAATTAAGTAAATACGTATAAAAAAAAGTAAACAAAATACACATAAAATAATGTAAATTCGAAACAAAATAAATAAACAAAATACCAATAAAAGAATGTGTATTTGTATAAATATAAATTTTCAAAATACACATACAAAATAAACATAAAATAAGGTAAATTTGTAATGAAATATATGTACAAAATACACATAAAATAATGTAAATTTATATGAAAATATATATACAAATACACATAAAGTACCATGAATTTGTACAAAATTATATATTTAAAATAAATATTAAATAATGTAAATGCGTATAAAAATATATATACAAAGTACATATAAAATAATGTAAATTCGTATCAATATAAATCAACAAAATACCAATAAAATAATACATATTTGAATGAAAATAGATTTACAAAATATACATAACCTAACTAAAATTTGTTTTGAAATATATACAAAAATACATAAAAATAATTTGAGTTTGTATGAAAATAGATATTCAAAATACACATAAAACTAGGTAAATTTCTTTTGAAATATATATTCAAAATACCCATAAAATATTGTAAATTTGTGTCAAAATATATAAACAAATACACGTAAAATAACGTAAATTTGTATGAAAAATATATACAAAATACATATAGAATAATGTCAAATCGTATCAAAATGAATGAGCAGAATATCAATAAAATAACGTAAATTTGTATGAAAATAAAGATGCAAAATACCAATAAAATAAAGCACATTTTTATAAAAATACATATAGAAAAATACACATAGAAAAATTAAATTTGTATTAAAATTAATATACAAAATGCATATACAATAAATTTAAATTTGATTATATTAAA
>NW_026111461.1:0-3748 GCF_024679095.1 Eriocheir sinensis | reverse complement strand
TTTGGCCAAAGGCCCTGCCCCCCTATCTTAAGAAGATGCACTGCAGTGGAACGCCAACACTCGTCGAGCGAGCAACTCTCCTGGCCGTTGAGCCAGCTTATAGACTGCTGAGTTGGTCGCTCGGCTCCGGCTACGGGTGCAAAATGCACCCGTGCCCCCGACCAGCTAGGCAGCGCCTCATGGCCTGACGCCTAGCTCCTCTGCAGGGCTCTCTACATAGCCCCTCCTGCCAACGTGCAGGTAAACATAAAACAATAACAACAACAACGATGCACTGCCAGTGGAACGCCAGCACTCGTCGAACGAGCAACTCTCCCGGCCTTTGAGCCAGCTTATAGACTGCTGAGTTGCTCGCTCGGCTCCGGCTACGGGTGCAAGATGCACCCGTGCCCCCCGACCAGCTAGACAGGGCCTCATGGCCTGAAGCCTAGCTCCTCTGCCGGGCTCTAACCATAGCCACTCATGCCAACGAGCATGTAAACATTATAAACAAAAACGATGCACTGCCAGTGGAATGCCTGCACTCGTCGAACGAGCAACTCTCCTGGCCTTTGAGCCAGGTTATCCCGTGGGCTTCGGCCATGGGAAAGCCGAGAAGTGGCCGAGAAACGGCATCATTACACTGCATTTTGAGACTAAGAAAAGAGCATGGAACGTATCTCAGAGTACTCCTCTCATAACCATAAAGCCGTTAAAAATATTATTTAAACTCAAACTCCATTCTTTTTGGGTGGTGTTTGTTACAAAATAAACAGTCTCGTGACACGTGGCATCTAGCCGAGAGTCGCTTGTTGTTTACTATAGAGAATTTGACAAGTGATTACTGTATGGATAGCTAATTCAGTCTGCCATGACCTTACAGCACCACCTATGACAAATAAGCCAACCTCAAGATCAATTACCCTTCACATTGACCCAGGGCATGCATGGTGGGTTGCTCAATGCCGCTACCGTCTGCAATTAGCTCGAATTAGGCGTTTTGAGCCGAGCCCCATACGGGGTCCACCGTTTCAGTGGACCGACTCGCAGGAGCCCAAAAATGGGTCCGCTGACGCTGCCGGGTTATAATAGACTGCTGAGTTGCTCGTTCGGGTCCGGCTACGGGTGCAAAATGCACCCGTGCCCCCCAACCAGCTAGGCAGGGCCTTATGGCTTGACGCCTAGCTCCTCTGCCGGGCTCTCAACATAGCCCCTTCTGCCATCGTGCAGGTAAACATTAAAAAAAAAAAAAGATGCACTGCCATCAGTGACACGCCAGTCCTCGTCGGGCGAGCAGCTTGGCCGGCCCTTCCGCCGGTTGTAGACTGCTTGGGGCCATATTCAGAGAGCAGGTTGTAAGGCTTACAACGGTGGAAGGCCGAGGTACAACCTCCGCCGAATTCAGGAAGCATCCGGGAGGTTGTTAAGGAGTTGTAAGGAGGATGTAAGTTACGACCTCGACGGAGTTGGTGTAACTCTTACAACCTTCTTTATATTGACATGAAATATGTCATAATTAGTGTTTCTTGACAAATAAATAAAAGTAAGAGGTAATATGGGAAATTCCTTCCATAAAAGCGAGATGGTACAGGGGTTGCGTTTGTTTACATCCTCAGTCAGACCACTGCCAGCACCCACGATGGAGATTCTTATCGCTGTTTTGCATGACCGTGCTTTAAGGAGAGAAAGGAGAATACGTGATCGCCTTGACCCTCTCTCCGTGAGCGATGCAGAGCTCATCAGTTAGTACAGACTCCCTCGACAAGAGATCACTCGGCTGATAGCGGAGCTTGAGCCCTATCTACAGAGGAGGACGAGGAGGGCACACGCCATCCCCCACCTGCACACAGGTGCTGCTGGCACTGATAATGTATGCCAGCGGCTCTTTCCAACAAGTTATTGGAAACATTACCGGTAAGTTTCTTATTAGCAATAATACCAGCGGTAAGAACCCCTGAATACGACTTCCAACTCAGTGTAGCCACTGAGTCTTGTAGTAGCAGTATCCTTTTAACCCTTCATAGTTAAACTAGGCGTTTGTTATCACCAAGCTTCACCTAGAGGTATCTGTAATGTAATCGAACCATATCCTTAATGAAAAAAAATGAGTGTCCAGGAATTATCGGAATTTGTGAAGTTTCATCTCGCCCACCATTTTCTCATGAAACATATACCCCCCCCCCCCCACACACACACTGTTTTTAATGTGATTCATGCAACTGTGACCTTGAATTCCATGGGAAAAAACATTTTCTGAGATACTCCCCCACTTCCACCACAACAATCTTGGGGGACCCGTGGATATTTTTTTTTTTTTTTTGGGGGGGGGGTGGCAGAAACTAGTCATTTCCCGTGGAAGTGAAGCTTAAAATTGCTTATATCCCAATTTACCCTAACCTATCCTAACTAACCTAACCTAACCTCCTATTTTTTTCACTATCCCTTAATATTAATTTGCGGGAAAAACGTTATTAAGAAAAGTTGTTGGAATTGTCGTAATGTAGATGCAAACAACATACAAATTGTTGTGTGAGACGAAACTTCACAAATACCGAATTTTCTTGCAAGAATGAGACAGACATGAGGGTGCTCAAGGAATTCTATGCATATTACTTTTAGATAGTTTGGGGGATGCAGGGCCTGATACTGGATATATTATTGAAACTGCATTAAGCTCCAGTAATCAACTGATGAGATTAATTCCATGTTACTGTTTCAGGTCCTTTCCAGCCAAGTGTAAGCCGGGTGTTCATGGATGTGGCAAATGCTTTGTCCAGCAAGGCAATGCGTGAGATAAAGATGCCCTCTTCAGAACAAGGAAGAAGAGCAGTGGCTAGAACCTTTTCAAGAATACGCAATTTGCCCAGAGTTATTGGAGCTATTGAGTGTAACACTCTAAATAACTGTCCAGAAAAAAATATTTATCAATGATGAAAATAATGGTTTGCTGTTGTTGAAGTAATAATTGATACATCAGCATGTATATTTATATTTACGTTGTCATTGAATATGCAAATATTTATGTGAAAAAATGTCCACAGGTACACATGTTGCCACCAAGGGTCCAAGAATTGATGAGGCCCTGTACATAAACAGGTAAAGGTTCCATTCGCTAAACATACAAGTCGCATGCGATGCTGCTGGCTTGATCACTAGTTACTGTGTCAGATTCCCAGGTAATTTCAAATATTAGGATGTCAGTCGGTACTCGACACATTATTACCTAACCGGAAATTTTGAGTACTAATTATAATATCTAAGCCTGGTTATAATTCCTCCATAGTACATATGCCAATAAACAGGTAAATGTTTATTACAGTGCAGATGTAGGTTTCATCACAATAACTCATTCGCAGGGACAACAAATGATTCATTCATTTGGCGCAACAGCTACTTGCGGGAGCGATTTGCTGAAGGAGAGTTTGGAGAGTACCTACTCCTAGGTGTGTATGGTGAGGTGTTCATCCTTAGGATAAAGATAAGTTATTATAATTCTTTTGCTTTATGCTTTGTTATAATGCAGGTGACAGCGGCTACCCTTTAGAATCATGGCTGATTACCCCTGTAGCTAACCCAAAGACAGCAGCAGAGGAGCGCTACAGCAGGGCTCACATTAGGACACGTTTTGTTGTGGAGCAAACGTTTGGGGTCTTGAAAAGTCGCTTCAGGTAGCTTTGCTTTCAGTTCTGTACCACTTAATTTGCCTCTTTACTAGAGTTAGCCTTATCATGAAACCTTAAGAGGTTAATTTGTCCAATGTGGTGCAGTA
>NW_026111460.1:0-3956 GCF_024679095.1 Eriocheir sinensis | reverse complement strand
ATGGTTAAGGGACATGTATTTCGTCCCTTAAGTATAATATCGAGGCGTAATATCATATTTTGGAGGCGCGTAGTGATTCTCAATAATTACCCAAGTATTTCCTGCAACCATTGGCGCTGACGCGTATATGCGTCGCTAGTACTGAATCTGGACGAATAATGCGCAGGGCACCTGAATAGGTGCATAACACGCATTATATAACTGTATGGGTTAAATGACTCCTGCATCCTCTCTTAACTGTTTTGGTGAAACTTTTGCTGTTGCCTCAGACATCTCAGTTTAAAGCCTTTCATAAAGTCTGGCACAAATCTTTGCTTTTTAAACTTCCCTCCTACAGATTTTATCCCTTTCTCTGCGCCTTTCTCTTCAGTTTCCTTTCAGGTCTGTGGCGAGTCCCGCCCATAATCTGTCGCTTCTCCTTGCCACAAACTTATCTTCGTGGACCATTTTTAACGGCTGGATTTTCAGGTTGCAAGTGCAAATCCCACGAGCCAGTACGTGTTGTCTGCTAGCTGTTATCAATTAAGGTACGTACAGTGTTGATCATTCGTTGATATTCCAGCCAGAGTTAACTTGTTAGTTGTTTGTGAAGTAGATTGAAGGTCAGTTTTCTTTGCATCCAAAGTAGTAGCAATCTGAGACAATGCATTCGAAGATTCCACGTCATCAGTCGATTGTTTGCCGGTACGTCATAACATCATCGAGCGGGTCACAAACTTTCTTAAAGGTTAAAAATAATACTATTGTGCTGGAAGCTTCCCCCGGCGACCATAGGCCTCTAGAAGACTCCCGGAGAAACGAGCAAGGGAGCGGGGAGCAAGGCCAGCCGTCCGCGCCCCGCGGGGCGCGGCCAGGCGCCAGGCGGGAAGTGTTGCCAACTCGCATATATTTTTGCTACATGTTCTTGTATGATCTAAAATATACTGTAACATTCTAGACTGTACTGTTCTGGATATATATAGGAGAAGAGGGCGAGAGAGGGCCAGTCCCAGTCATAGTAAGCTAGTGGTAAGTGAAGAGTCCGAGTGAAGTGTACTACTAAGGAAGAATATTAAACTACAGAAGCTGTGCAAAGTGTTTATATATCTCCCTCCCACGGAGTCTCCTGACGGCGACACGGAACCCAAGTAACACGTCCGGCATAACACTGGTGTCAGGAGTGTAGGCATTTGTTTTTCGCCATGGAGACTCGTTCCCAAGCTGCCCAGAGGGACGACATGTTGACTGAACTTTTGGAAGCCTTGAGACTACAGGGGGAGAAACAAGAAAGAGCACTCCAAGAACTCAAAGAACAACAAGAAAGAGCACAGCAACAACAAGAAAGAGCACAGCAACAACAAGAAGGAACACTCCAAGAACTCAAAGAACAGCTAGAAGATCGCTTCACAGGATTACAGCTACAGCTAAAAGCAGTACAAGATGGAAGTGAGTCAGTGCGATGAGAAATGACTGATGTGACCACGAACTTGGGACAACGCCTGATAGAAGTGGAGAAAGAACACACAAATCTTCAACAAGAGATGGAGGTGGTACGGGAGACGACACACAAAGAAATACTAGAAGTAAGTGACAGAGTGAAGGCCCTTGAAGACTGCTTGGCTGGAAACGGACAGCCAGTGCCTACAGGGGTTAGTTGTACCCAAGATGCTTCTCCTACGCAAGTCCGGGGTAGTTTGAGCCCTGTTTCGCCTGAGTTTATCCCCGCAAGAAGTTCCGCCAGCCCCATGAGTCTGCTGGGTTCGCCTGTTAGAAAGAAGCCTCAGGAGTTTGATGGCAAGGTCTCCTGGTAGGCTTACCGCGCTCAGTTTGAGCTGTTGGCAGCTCGGAACGGATGGGATGACCAAGAGTGCGCGGTGCAGCTGGCCACTAGCCTGAAAGGAGCGGCGCTGGAGGTCCTTGCTCAGCTCGACAATGCGACAAAGGGCAGCTACAGCGGGCTGGCACAGGCGCTGGAGCAACGATATGGGACCAAGCACCAGAACGAGCTCTTCAGGGTTAGGTTCAGAACCCGCAACAGGAGGCGCGGCGAGTCTCTTCAGGAACTCGCTCAGGACCTCGAGAGCATGGCGCACAAGGCATACCCAGGTGCCACCCCTGACCTGCTGACGGTTTTGCTGCGTGATCAATTCATCGATGCCCTGGACAGCCCTCAGCTGAAGATACAAGTGAACCAAGCTAACCCAACATCAATGCAGGAAGCTCTGGCACGTGCCATGGAGTTTGAGTCCTTTGTTAGGTCTAGCTTGTCAAGCTTCAGGGACGACTCGACTTCTGGCTTTAGGGCACGAAAGGGCGCTGTCAGCGACACAGACAGGTTCCAAGGAACGTGTTGGTACTGCGAGAAGGTTGGGCACAAGGAGAACGAATGCTATAAAAGGAAGAAAGAATATGAAGGTGGCGTTAAGAAGAAGCCCAGAGAAGGACCCAAGTGCTGGACCTGTGGAGAAAAGGGGCACTGGAAGAATGAGTGTCGGAAAACTAGCTGTGCCCCCGGCGAGGGACCACCACTCGGGAAACTAAGGAGGGCTGGTTCACGGGGGCAACGACCAGTCTGTCCTGTACATGCCCCGAAGATGTCAATGTGCAGGAGAACCACCATGACGAGCTGCCAAGTGGAGGGCAAGGTTGACGGAGTGTTGTGGCCTGTGGTCGTCGACACAGGCTCGGAACGCACGTTGGTGCGGCCTGACGTGGTGAGTCATCGTCGGCTTCCTAAGACGTCGCATCGACTGTGCGGAGTCACTGGACACTATGCAGAGCTCAGAGGCCCAGTGGACGTGAAGTTTGAGCTCGACATGGCCGACATGGCCGACATGGACGACCCCTGCATCCTAGGTATGGATTATCTTGTCTCCCACTGGTGCGAGCTGGACTTTCGCGCTAAGCAGCTGACTGTAGGAGGAAGGAGGGTGCCACTGACGACTGTGAACAAGGAAGACCTGCCAGTGACGGAGTGACGGTCAAGCGCACCACCATTATCCCTGCGAAGTCGGAGATGCTGTTACCCTGTCAAATTACGTGTGGCCCCCCGACTAGCCTGTGTGTGGTAGAGAGTGGAAGTCGATGTCCGGTAGAAAACGGGATGATTTTAGGCAGTACTTTGGTAGACCCTGCTGCAGCGGAAGTGCCAGCCGTCGTGGCCAATGTCTCCTTCAGCCCAAAGAAAATAGAACAAGGGACCATGGTGGGGTTGTGCCAAGAGATCGACCAGGAACCAAGAACCTGTGTCTGCAGGAGAACCCTGACGAAGCCCCAGGAGGAGTTGCCCGACTACCTGCGTGACCTGTTTGACAGGAGCTCCAAGTGTGTAGAGGAGCCCCAAGTGGAACAGCTCAGGGAGCTTCTCGTGAGGAATGCAGATGTGTTTTCCACAGGAGACCTGGACTTGGGGTGTACGGACCTGGTAGAGCACCACATCGACACAGGTAGCCACCGCCCAGTGAAGCAAGCTCCTCGAAGGATGGCACCAGCCCGTCGCAAGGAGATGGATGAGGTAATGGATGATCTCCGGCAACAGGGATTAATCGAGCGGTCCAGCAGCCCGTGGGCGTCTACTGTAGTGCTCGTCAGAAAAAAGGACGGTTCCCTCAGGTGCTGCGTGGACTACCGAGCCCTCAACGATCTCATCATCAAGGATCCATACCCACTCCCACGGATCGACGACACGCTCGACGCCTTGGTGGGCTCCAAGTGGTTTTCAACACTGGATATGAAGTCTGGGTATCACCAAGTCAAAATGGCGGAGCAGGACAAAGAGAAAACAGCCTTCTCCTACGGTCAAGGCCTGTGGCAGTTTAAGGTCATGCCCTTTGGCCTGTGCAACGCGCCGGCCACGTTCGAGCGGCTGATGGAGAGGGTGCTGGAGGGACTTAACTGGAAGACGGCACTCATCTACCTCGACGACGTGATTGTCTTTGGCCAGACCTTCGAGCAGGAGATGGAAAGGCTATCAGAGG
>NW_026111459.1:0-4140 GCF_024679095.1 Eriocheir sinensis | reverse complement strand
TATTTCCGAGGGTATTTAAGGAATTAGGTGATGTACTCAGTGACCCACTAACCGACATCTTTAAGATGTCGGTAAATACTGGCTATGTGCCGAGCCTATGGAAAGTAGCTAATGTGACGCCGATTTTTAAAAAAGGGGGACAGGTCAGTTGCTTCAAACTATCGCCCAGTTAGCTTAACATCGGTTATAGGCAAGATGCTGGAGTCCATAATAGCCAGGAACATTCGGGAGCATTTAGAGAAACATAGCTTAATTCACGACTCGCAGCATGGGTTCACAAAAGGTAGGTCATGCCTCACCAATCTCTTGTCCTTCTACAATAAAGTATTTGAGGCGGTTGACAGAGATGAAAATTATGATGTAATCTATCTTGATTTTAGTAAAGCGTTTGACAAAGTTCCTCACCAACGACTGTTGCTTAAATTACAGGCTCACGGAGTAGAGGGTAAAGTTTTGAACTGGGTCAAGGCGTGGCTTAGCAATAGGAAGCAAAGAGTGCAAATCAATAGTAAAAGATCTGACTGGGGATGTGTTACGAGTGGGGTCCCACAAGGTTCGGTATTAGGTCCACTTTTGTTTATTATTTATATCAATGACTTAGATACAGGAATTAGTAGTGATGTTAGTAAATTTGCAGATGATACCAAGATCGGTAGAGTAATTGAGTCGGATCAGGACGCTAGTATTCTCCAAGGTGAACTCAACAGATTGTATAACTGGGCGGATAAATGGCAGATGGAGTTCAATGTAGGGAAGTGCAGTATTCTGAGTGTAGGTAGGAACAACCCCTCACATAACTATTGCTTAAATGACACTCTCATAAGCAGGTCTGGGTGCGAGAGGGATTTAGGGGTCTTAGTGAGCTCTGATCTCCGTCCAAGGGCACAATGCATTCAAGCTAGAAATCGAACTAATAGGATACTGGGATTTATTTCAAGGAGCGTAAGCAACAGAAGCCCCGAAGTCTTCCTCAAACTATATTTAGCATTAGTTAGACCTCATCTTGACTATGCGGTTCAGTTCTGGTCAGGGGTTGAGAAACTTGCCATACGAGGAAAGACTCAAGCAGTTAAACTTGCATTCTCTAGAAAGGCGAAGGGTGCGTGGAGACATGATCAAGGTTTATAAATGGATGAAGGGCTTTAATAAGGGAGACATTCATAAGGTGTGTTGGTAAGAGAACCGGGTAGGACACGAAGTAACGGGTTTAAACTGGATAAAATCAGATTCAACAGGGACATAGGCATAAATTGGTTTACTAACAGGGTGGTGGATGAGTGGAATAGGCTTAACAGTCATGTGGTGAGTGCCAACACAATTGCCACATTCAAAAATAGACTAGATAAATTCATGGACAGCGATATTAGGTGGGGTTAGATACACGAGAGCTTAGGGTCAAAGGAGCTGCCTTTTACAGGCCTACCGGCATCTTGTAGACTCCTGCGTTCTTATGTTCTTATGTTGTTATCTTCTTCTTCTTCTTCTTCTTCTTCTTCTTCTTCTTTCTTTCTTTCTTTCTTATTATTATTATTAATATTTATCTTCCTCCTCTTTTCTCCCTCCTTTCATCATAACCGCAATCACTACCTTCTATCAATCCTACGGTCCTTCAATAAACTCCTCTTCCTCCTCCTCCTCCTTCTCCTCCTCCTCCTCCTCCTCCTCCTTCTCTCTTCTCTCCATCTTCTCTCCCTTTGTAAGATAACTAAACAAACAAAACAATCGAGAAAAACGAAAAGCGATGAAAAAAGAAGTCAAGGAAATCGATAGAAACGGAGTGGAAAGGAAGACAAAAGGAAATGAAAAAAAAAGAAGGAAGAAAGGAAGATGAGAATGGGGGTAAAATAGATCAGGAACACGGGCCCGACTCACCTCCCCGTGTGACTCCCGCCGCAAAGGGATCCAAAGTTGACAAAACCCGACCAACGCGACGCAACCCACCGGCGGAAGAACAGCACGAACCCGCCAGGAAGAGGACAGGAATCTCTCTCTCTCTCTCTCTCTCTCTCTCTCTCTCTCTCTCTCTCTCTCTCTCTCTCTCTCTCTCTCTCTCTCTCTCTCTCTCTCTCTCTCTCTCTCTCTCTCTCTCTCTCTCTCTCTCTCTCTCTCTCTCTCTCTCTCTCTCTCTCTCTCTCTCTCTCTCTCTCTCTCTCTCTCTCTCTCTCTCTCTCTCTCTCTCTCTCTCTCTCTCTCTCTCTCTCTCTCTCTCTCTCTCTCTCTCTCTCTCTCTCTCTCTCTCTCTCTCTCTCTCTCTCTCTCTCTCTCTCTCTCTCTCTCTCTCTCTCTCTCTCTCTCTCTCTCTCTCTCTCTCTCTCTCTCTCTCTCTCTCTCTCTCTCTCTCTCTCTCTCTCTCTCTCTCTCTCTCTCTCTCTCTCTCTCTCTCTCTCTCTCTCTCTCTGTCTCTCTCTCTCTCCACCCCACCCCCGTGACACCAATTTAATAAACGTGAGGGCGAAGACAGTCATTGGATCTTGGAAATTCCTTGAGAGAGAGAGAGAGAGAGAGAGAGAGAGAGAGATTTACATAGAATTACATAGAAAATCAGACCACACAGACCCCATGGTCCAGACTTGGTGGTCTGTCCTTAAACCTAAGTGATTTTACATTAATCAGAAGACTCCAAAACGTTGCATTTCTACTCTAGTTGATATTAAGTTGAAGGAAGTGACGGTCGAGCTTATTTTTGAAGGAGTCAATCGTGTTACACTGGACCACTGACGGTGGAAGCTTATTCCATTCTCGCACTACAACGTTGGTGAAGAAAAATTTGGTGCAGTCTGAATTTACTTGTCTACATCTGAGTTTTACGCCATTGTTCCTCGTGCGCAAAGTGTCATCGATCATAAACAATGTTGATCTGTCTACATTCGTGAAACCATTAAGTATTTTAAAACATTCGATCAGTTTTCCTCGGAGGCGACGTTTCTCAAGAGAGAACATGTTAAGGGTAGAAAGCCTTTCTTCGTAGGATTTGTTGCGCAAGGAAGGGATCATTTTCGTTGCCCGTCGCTGAACACCTTCTAATTTAGCAATATCCTTTGCATGGTGGGGAGACCAAAACTGTACCGCATATTCCATGTTGGGTCTGACTAAACTGTTGTAGAGCGGGAGTATTACATCTTTATTCTTGAATACAAAGTTTCTTTTAATGAAGCCCAACATTCTGTTAGCTTTATTTGCTGCATCGATGCATTGATGTGAGAATTTTATGTTTGACGCGATTTTGACCCCAAGTCTTTGACGCATTGAACGCTTTTGAGTTTAACGCCGCGCATTTCGTATTCGAACTTCTTATTCCTCGTTCCAACTTGAAGGACCTGGCACTTGTCTACGTTAAAGGGCATCTCCCATCTATCCGACCAAGCTGAAATTTTGTGCAAATCCTCTTGGAGGCTTTGCCTGTCTTCGTCAGTGAGAACCGAGTTGCCAATCTTTGTGTCGTCTGCAAATTTACTAATGCGGTTATTGAGTCCAACATCCACGTCGTTGATGTAAATAATGAAGAGCACTGGGCCAAGGACCGAGCCCTGAGGGACGCCACTAGTGACAGGCGCCCACTCTGAATTAAATCCGTCAATCACTACTCTTTGTTGCCTGTTGCTCAACCAATTCGCGATCCATTGGTTTACTTGACCGTCAATACCTATTTGCTTTAATTTGTAAAGTAATTTATGATGCGGGACTTTATCAAACGCTTTCTGGAAATCAAGATAGACTACGTCCAGTGATTTGGTTACGTCATAAACAGTGAAGAGGTCGTTATAAAAGGTTAATAGGTTTGATAGGCAGGATCTTTTGTTTCGGAAGCCATGTTGTGAGTCCCCAATCAATGAGTGGCTTTCAAGGTAATTCACAATTTTGTCTCTAATTATGCCCTCAAGTAGCTTACCTACAACCGAAGTTAGACTAATGGGCCTATAATTACCTGGTGCTTTTTTGTCTCCTTTCTTGAAAATCGGTGTCACGTTAGCCTTTTTCCAATCTGAAGGGACGATGCCTTGTCGCAAGGACATATTGAATACGGTTGTGAGGGAGGAGACTATTTCGCTCTTTGTTTCTTTCAGCAGAGTTGGATATACTTTGTCAGGTCCAGGACTTTTATTTGTCTTAAGTGAATGGAGAGCTTTAAGGACTTCATCG
>NW_026111458.1:0-4427 GCF_024679095.1 Eriocheir sinensis | reverse complement strand
GAGAAGGTAGATCCGAAGGGGCGGGGCTTAAGTGGTAGCCAATCAGGCGGGCGGATAATTTTCTCGATTTCGCCTTTCTCCACCCGCACCCCTGTTTGCCTCAGCCTGACGATGATTTGTCTATCTTTCCACCACACGACTATAACCTGCGGCCTCGCAATTACGAATTTATGTTTGGTTCCTGAGCTTTTGCCTGCATCTTTTTCACGCGAGAGGGGAGTGCTTGAGTAATACTTTTCACTCTTACTTACAATTTTCTTTTTATTGCTGAGTTGATGTAGGGCAGTCAGTCTCCTTAGTTGTTTGGAACCGTAATAATCGAGGGTGTAGACCAGTGGTTTTCAAACTATTTAGTATGACGGCACACTAAGAAACAACTAATATTTTTGCAGCACACCTGCCATATATATATATATATATATATATATATATATATATATATATATATATATATATATATATATATATATATATATATATATATATATATATATATATAATAATTAGTCACCCTTGATGAATATAAATTACACTTTACAGTAGTTTCATTAGATTATGTACACAAATCAAAATCCCACCCAAATTTTCGAGGAACACCAATGAGATAATGGCGGCACACGAGTGTGCCGCGGCACACACTTTGAAAATCACTGGTGTAGACTAACATAGGGATAGGTACTTATTAACCTTGAACCTCATGTGCTTCTGCTTGAACCATACATTTTTCTCTGCAAAGACAAATTTAACTACACTTGAGCAGATGAAGTCCCTAACTTTTATTGTAACTAGCATGTGCATATCTGTCAGCTTTGGAAGAATGCAGACAAGTCTTACTTACGGGAATTATTTTTGACGTCAAAGATATCAGTCATCCACGTTCGCTACGATCGGAGGATAGGTGGAAATTTGTCTTTTTTAATTTGATGTTTATTAATGCTGGAATTACTTTAATCAGTTATGCTGGATTTATATATTTCAGTGAGATTTGTTACAACGGTGATTTCCCAACTTGGTGACAGGATTTTTTTGTACAGTACTGTAGATGTTACAGTTAGATGTGTCCTGTGAGCATACGATGACCTGATGACCAATTGTAACAGTAAGTTTCCCACTAAGTCCATAAATCACTCGACTCAACACTAGTCCCAAGGAGTCATTTTAAAGAAGCACGGATCACTGAAGCACAGTATTTAAGGATCTTTTCCGTTTGGCGTACAGCGCTAAAATTAATTTTAATATAGATTTTCTTATGTATTTTTGTCCGTAGAATCCGAATATGACAACCGTTTTATGGAGAAACGAACAGTTTTTTAAGTTATTTTCCTTTACGCTGCAGCCGCCGCAGCCTCAAAATAGCTCGCAAAGGGTTTAGGGTCGGGGAGCATATTTAAACTACTCCAACCGAACTTTACGACCTACTAACGGGGGGGCTGCGCCCCCCTCGACCCCCCCTAATAACCAGGGGGGGCTACGCCCCTCCCTGGACCCCCCCCTCATGTATATGTGACTTATTTCAGCGAGGAGGTATTTCTCGCAACACCCGCTGCAGCCTCGCCGCGGCCAGCACCAGAGGCGACGCGCTTTCGTAAACATTATCCCATATTTTCAAGAGTAAAAAAAAAGTCCTTGAATTGGATTTTCAAAGCGTTTCCATGACTGCTGAAGGTTTGCAAACGGAAAAGATCCATAAATTGTATATAATACTGAATATTACGACTTTTTAAAGTTTGAATTCCTTCAGTAATAGATAGGAAGAAAATAACTTTAAAGGCAAATAACTCAAAAACTGTTAATTTCTCCAAAAAAATAATGTGATATTCTGATTCTACGGACAAAAATACATAGAAAAATCTATATTAAAATTACTTTTAGCGCTGTACGCCAAACGGAAAAGACCCGTATTGGATCAAGTGCAGAATTCCAGACAACAATGTTGCACCTACCTAGAGCCATAGCTTTAACATAAGCTACAGGTCCCTAACTAAAACCACCAACCTTACAACGTAACACAAAACATAGACAGAGCGCCAGAGACGGAGCACCAAAGCCCAATGTGCCGGTAGAGAGAATGTCGGCTCACCCCCGCCGCCCAGCGAGCATTCCTCCCTATGCACATGTGCGCCTGCGTGAGGAGCATCGAATGATAACTACTCAACCCTCCAAGTACTAACAAGGAAGTTACCCAAGTGAGGGGTATGTAACATAGACCTGAAAAACGGAGTATCAGGAGTTAGTGGTACTGACAGCCGATGCTTCTAAGGCTCTCCAGACTTGTCCTTGTTATCACATTGTAACTATTAGGAGACTCTACGGATAACTTTACCTCTTTGCACTCTTCTATTGTTGTAGACTCCGCCCGCCTCAAAGGCGTGCCGAGGGTAACGACACTGGCAATTGATTGTCACGCACCGGATGAGTGTTTCTCTGCGACAGTTTTGTGTCAAGGTGTGACTCGAAGGCTCAATTTGTAGCAGATCTCCTTCAAGGCTTTTTTTTTCATTTTTCTTTTTCCTATTCCAAATAGCTCCATTACCATGTATCCTAATGACAGTTTGGTCAATTTAATTTTTCTAGGATGTATCATGTAAATAGTTTTTCGAGCTATTATTTTGTTTTCTCGGAAGAGTACTGAGCTTCCACGTCCACGACTCTAGCCCTGTTTACCTCAACCTGTATGTACTTTACCCATTTCTTGTTACTTCTATGATTATTTTTATTATCATTGGCCTTTCCCGATGTTGTCTCGTTAGGCGGGCTCTGATTTGTATATAATTCTTTAAAGCAACTATAGCAAGACCTCGCTTGGCTAGCACACATTGCGCAACTTTAACATTGATAGGTACACTAATTTTAAAGGTCGGGTGAGTCACCGGGTCGCGACTTTTAGGTTACCGAGCGATGTAATGTATATATTATAATGTACATGTGAATGTGTGACTGTATGTCGCAACACCATGGCAGTGCCGTGCACAGGATGTTTAATACCACGTAGGTGCTGGGTGGTGCTTACGGAGGTGCTCCTTACCGTGGGAACGGTGCTGATTCGACAAGCATTGGCACCGGATTATTCCTGCTGCCGAAATGAAGCCGGCAGAAGACAGTGGGCGGCGGTGACGAGCAGATCACTGCTCGGGGTGTGTTTACGACTGCTCACAAAAACTGTAATTATTCTGTAAAACTGTTAATATAGTTAAAAGTAAACACGTTTTTTTTTAATATACCAGAGAGAGAGAGAGAGAGAGTAGATTAAGTGAACTCAAAGTGAACGTATCGGCTCCGCTCGGCCAAAACATAATCCACATCACTTAACTTAAAAGGCTATTGTGTTATCTCAACAACATCAATCAACTGGAGAAAGAGTGTTTTTTGACTGGACAAAATGTAGAGTAGTAAGCTACTTTTTAAAGCTATATGCTACTCTTGGGACTACATTCCATAACATAATATCACGTAACATAGCCTAAACTTAAAACCTATCCTAACCTAAATTCGCATATCGGTGAAATGCGCGGTTTATGTATGGGGTCGAAAATTTCTAAATGTAAGGATTTTTCACTACATCACCTTCTTTTCCTCACCGAAACACAGGTTTCTGAGGCTACTGACAGCAATCTCTACTCATGCTAAAAAGTCTTGGCTTAGTCACGCTTGTTCTCGTGCTGTCAAAGATAGAGAGGTAGATCACAAAAGGTACCACAGCCTTCGAACTCCCGCTAACCATAATCTTTACATTTCTGCCCGGAATCGTGCAAAATCTATTCTCCTACTTAACAAAAACTCCTTCATTGATAGAAAATGCCAAAACCTTGCTTTTTCTAATTCTTCCCGTGACTTCTGGCATCTACCGAAAAACATATCCAATTTCACTTCATCTTTTCCTCCTCTCCTTAGTCCTGACGGCAGCACCGCTGTCTCATCTATCTCTAAGGCTGAACTCGTTTCTCAAACTTTCTCTAAAAACTCCATTTAGGACGGCCGCTGTTGCAGGTAGGTACAGGTCGGAAATATACCTCAAATGAAGATCCCTCGCGTCTGTGTAAGAAAAACGTTAAGACCTGCAGACCATTCACCGGAGACTATTCGACCCAATTTGAGTTTGACTCATAGACTCCATCACACGTCAGTGTCTGTCAGCGGGACTTTGAGCGGCCAGCCTTACATCAGCCCTGATGCGGAGCACCAAATTCTGCTTGAGTCAAAAGACTAATTGTACATTTCTCTGACTCAAGTTCCATTTTTTTCGCGTGCTCTTCCTCTTCGCCAAGTGCACCTGTTCAAGATGTCTCTCCAACCGTAGGAGGTCGAGGGTTGCGCGACCAAAAACATTAAAAAAAATATATATTTAAAATAATGATAGCCACTCCCAGCAGCTCAATAACCCTAATATAACCTGTCCCCGCTACGGGTGCTGGTTCTAACCCACTCAC
>NW_026111457.1:0-4511 GCF_024679095.1 Eriocheir sinensis | reverse complement strand
TCAAAAGCACCTTTCCACTTCTGACCTTCTAGCTGATCGCCAGTATGGGTTCCGCAAGGGGCGTTCTACTGGTGATCTCTATATCTTAACTGACTCTTGGTCATCCTCTCTTAGTCGTTTCGGTGAAACTTTTGCTATTGCGCTGGACATATCAAAAGCTTTTGACAGGGTCTGGCACAAATCTTTGCTTTCTAAACTACCCTCCTACGGTTTCTATCCTTCTCTCTGTACCTTTATCTCCAGTTTCCTTTCTGACCGTTCTATTTCTGCCGTGGTAGACGGTCACTGTTCTTCCCCTAAATCTAATAACAGTGGTGTCCCACAGGGTTCTGTCCTATCTCCCACTCTTTTTCTGTTGTTCACTGATGATCTTCTTTCCAAAACGAACTGTCCTATCCATTCCTACGCCGATGATTCCACTCTGCATTATTCAACTTCTTTTAATAGAAGACCCACCCTTCAGGAACTTAACGACTCAAGGCTGGAGGCTGCAGAACGCTTAGCCTCAGACCTTACTATTATTTCCGATTGGGGTAAGAAGAACCTGGTGTCCTTCAACGCCTCAAAAACACAGTTTCTCCACCTATCCACTCAACACAATCTTCCAATCAACTATCCCCTATTCTTTGACAACACCCAGCTATCACCTTCCTCAACACTAAACATCCTCGGTCTATCCTTAACTCAAAATCTCAACTGGAAACTTCATATCTCATCTCTTACTAAATCAGCTTCCTCGAGGCAGGGCGTTCTGTACCGTCTCCGCCAGTTCTTCTCCCCTGCACAGTTGCTGTCCATATACAGGGGCCTTGTCCGCCCTCGTATGGAGTATGCATCTCATATGTGGGGGGGCTCCACTCACACAGCTCTTCTGGACAGAGTGGAGGCTAAGGCTCTTCGTCTCATCAGCTCTCCTCCTCATACTGATAGTCTTCTACCTCTTAAAATCCGCCGCAATGTTGCCTCTCTTTCTATCTTCTATCGATATTTCCACGCTGACTGCTCTTCTGGACTTGCTAACTTCATGCCTCCCCCCCTCCCGCGGCCCCACTCCACTCGACTTTCTACTCATGCTCATCCCTATACTGTCCAAACCCCTTATGCAAGAGTTAACCAGCATCTTCACTCTTTCATCCCTCACGCTGGTAAACTCTGGAACAATCTTCCTTCATCTGTATTTCCTCCTGCCTACGACTTGAACTTCTTCAAGAGGAGGGTATCAGGACACTTCTCCTCCATGTTGATCTTCCTTTCAGCCCACCTCTTTTGTTTCTTTTTAGGAGCACGACTACTGAGGCTTTTTATTATTGTTTTATATATATGTATATATATATATATATATATATATATATATATATATATATATATATATATATATATATATATATATATATATATATATCCGAAAACGGCGCCTCCCACAGGTACCGATACTACCGGTACCTGAGTGTTCGGTACCAGTATTACCGATATTCAGGTTAGTGGTACCTGCCCATCCCTACCACTCAGTAATCACCTCCCTGATAAATTACCCTGCATAGTAATATTGCCATTAGTAGACTGTATATTATCATCAGCCTGTAGTATCTCATTTTAACAAAGATATATCATGTCATGTTAGGTGAAAATCGTGATAAAACGCCCTCGATACAGGAGCGATAGAGGCATGCAGGTAGGATGCTCAGAAGAAGAGTTAGCATCAACGTAACGATAGAAAATGATGCGGATTTTGAAGGGGTAAAGGATACAGTGACAAGGAGTTTGAATTTACTCAGTCGTAAATGCTTCTTTCAATCACGAGCTGCTTACCCCATTCGAGAGCGCTCAAGACATATAGACGATACAGGATGACTAACTGAAGCTTTACTGAGATGACTGATACGGGCAAAAATAATTACATCTACTTATATATATATATATATATATATATATATATATATATATATATATATATATATTTTTTATTTTTATTTATTTATTTATTTATTTTTATTATTTTTTTTTTTTATTTTGATTGCCTATTGCGCGGTAGGTGATTTCCAGTAAGGGCTGATGGTCATTAAGGCTTCTTCAGAGTGAGGCCTGATGGTTACTGGGGGCCCCGTTCTGGCACGAACTGGTATTTATAAATGGCGCCATCTTTATAGTAAGGCCATTCCCCCGGAACTCGTTCTTGTTGATTCGGACGGCTTCCTTCCTCTAGAGTCCGGGTTGATGGGATGTGGGACAGCATGTGGGTAGTTTTAAAGTTTAAGCTCGGCGTGATTGAAAAATCCAGTGGCGTGGGATTCGAACCCGCGTCGTCCATCACGCCTCACCCCTGAACACGATTCTCAAAAACATTCCATTCCTACATTGTCTCTCTCTTCCTGTTCTCATTTCCTTCCTCTCTTCCTTCGACCCTCCCTCGTGCCCTACTTTCCTCCCGTTTTCGATCCACCTTATGTTCTTCTTCCTTCCCTCTATCTTTGTTCGATTCTCCTCACGGCATTTTCTCATCACGCAGGTCGCTAGCATGAGCGCGGAGGGCGTGGAGAGCAGGATCAGTGTTGTGGCCTCCCGCACACTACAGGGAGCAACACTCACCTGCCAAGCGCTCAACAATAACATCACGGAGCCCTCGTCAACCTCCCTCACCATAAATGTCCTCCGTGAGTTTTTGTTCTTTTTTCGGGGAGATTGGGAGAAAGGGAGAATGGTCAGGCTTAAAAACAAAATGATATGAGAAAATGAAAGGACGAATTATGACTTCAAAATGAAGGGTTATGCTGGCTTTACAGGGATGGCATGCTGTTTCCCATGATAATACTCTAGGTTATATCAATGAAAACTAGTGAAACTTATCTGATCTCCGATACACTAGTTAAACACACACACACACACACACACACACACACACACACACACACACACACATGCATATGCACACTTAAAATAACATTGAATTATAGCGTCGAATGTGTCAGAAGCATTCATACCTCTGACAGCCGTAAGGTGAGTCATAAACTGTATATTGTTCTGATCATCTTATCACCCCCGCAACAAAACCCAGCACTCATTCTTGTTGGCGCACTAACCTCAGGAGCATTACAACGGATCATTTCACGTGTAGCGTTCCCTGTGGATGTTTTTCCACCACACAGCGACACGCAACCGCCATCCCACAAGCTGATCATGCTCTCTCTAAAACTAGTTAAATGCACACCCACCCACCCACCCACAAACACACAAACGAACACACATACACAAGCGCGCGCGCGCACACACACACACACACACACACACACACACACACACACACACACACACACACTTGTGGCCCAGATTTGACCGAGGTCAGACGTGGGTCATGGCGCTCCGAATGGAGTAGCCCGGGGCCAGGCTGTTGGCCTCTCCCCCTCCCCTTCATCCCCCTCTCCCTTTCATCAAGAAACAAACTTCCAGAAACACAACATAGCAAGACAAATGTTTGTGACATTAAGTGAAATCATGGTAACAGTTTGACAGCCAGTGAGTGGAGTACGTGTGTGTTACCGGGTGGACATAGATCGCCGAGAGTGTCGCCGCTGCGGCCTTCTATCAGCTGCCGACGCCACGTGGTCTCCCCAGGCTCACCAGCCCGCCCCATCCTGCTGTTGAAGTCTGGTCAGGTGCAATGCAGATGAGGCTTCGTCACCCAGGTGGGGGCAATGTGCAGGCTGCTCACCACCGAGGCTGTGCAGCTTGTTCCCACTAACAGCAACGAGTCTTCACATCAGTGGTGGGCGCGGTACCAAAAGTTTGGGGTTGCGTTACGCGGTACTGTGGTACCTCAGCGTGCCCAGTGCTTTCCGCGGTACTCCCGTACTTTTCCCGCCCCCCCTGGTACGTTCCGCGGTACTGCGGTACTGCGGTACCTGGGCCCGGATCCACAAAGGCTTAGTTCGTAGTTTTGGGCCCTTAGTGCGCAGTTTTGAGAACATCGAGATTCACAAAGCTCGCGCGGCAATAACTACCAACTAATTGATGACGTTACGGGTTAGCGCGCGGATTCACAAACGTTTACTGTGCTCTGTGTGACGTTAAATTTGTTGTTAAATAACTACTGCCTCGGAGCTGACGGTAACGCTAACAATATTATCATATTTACGTATAAATGCTTATAAATCGCGTTTTTCAACTTGAAATATAACTTTGCGAGTAGAGGAAGACCAATTCGTTATAAAATTATGAGATATACACCCTTTGAGAGGTATATGATAAGTGTGGGCGGTATGGCAACACCCGGCCGGGAGATTGCCAGACTTCCCTCCTCCTTCATCTTCCTACCTCCTCATCCATTCACCCATCCATCTCTAGATTTGTCCCTTCGTGGAGGGACCATGGACCTTTGTCGGGTGACAGCTAGCCCATGAGTTGGGCTGCAGATATGGCAAGACAGTCTTAATTTTCCCTCGTTCCTTCCTTCCGTCCTTCATTCTGTCTGCCTCGATATCTTCCCATATTTCTATTTGCTTTCTTCCTGCCTCAAT
>NW_026111456.1:0-4536 GCF_024679095.1 Eriocheir sinensis | reverse complement strand
ACCTTGATTGAGTTGTTAATGACACACTTAAGATTGTCCCTGACGAAGAGTGCGACCCCATCCCCCTTCCTGCCTATTCGATCTTGGTGGAATAATCTATACCCTTCAATCTCTAACTCAGGGAGAAAGAGTCTGTCTGCAGGAATCATCCATGACTCTGTGATAGCTATTATATCAAATTTCTCTACGCACTCCTTTCCCCGCAATAAATATATCTTATTCCTAATACTTCTACTGTTTGTATAGTACACATTTAGACCTACCCCTTGATTTACCCTACAACTGCTATCATTATTATTACATTTTATGTTCCCACTAGGTATTGACATCTTAGGCCCCCTCTTACCTATCCTAAAAAATTCTGCAGGGCCCCCAATCCACGTTCAAGGGAATTAGACAAGATTCGAACCCCCTCTCGTGACAGGTGAACCCCGTCCTTCTGGTATAGGTGGTTCTTGCCATAGAATCGGCCCCAGGTGTCGACAAATGCCCATCCTTTGACTTTGCAATAATCTGCCAACCTGCAGTTTAATGCAATAGCCCTGGACAGCCAAATGACACCAACCTGCCGCCTTGGCAGAACCACACACACCACAGGAACTCCGCCCTTGCACGTAAACCTTCGCAGAGCCTCTCTATAGCGACGCAGAAGCTGCTCGCTACCTACTCTGCCTATATCGTTCCCTCCCACGCTCAGGCAGAAGATGGGTTTGACTCCCTCGCCTACCATGCACGTTTCTACCCTATCGCTGACATACCTAATCCCCGAACCTAGAAAACACACCCGGATCCTACGCTTCCTATCTCTAGCACAGAAGGAGCTATCTAAAAACCTGATCTGGCTATCACCAACAACCAAAATGTTACCTCTGGGCAGGGATTTGTCATCTGCCCTCCTCTCCTTCACCTGCTCTTCCACTACTTCCTCCTCCCTCAGCTCAGAGAGAGCCTCGAAGCGAGTGTAGCACTCCACACCCACAGGACTGGACCTCTTTAACTTCAGGCGGCTTCCACGGTTCTCAACCACCTGCCAGCCCCCATCTGCAGACGATGCACTATGTACATCGCCTTACTGAGAACCTGATGAACAGAGGACTCGTTTTTCCTCCATCATGGCCTCCACAGTCTTCTCCAACTCCTCTATTCTCTTCAAGAGAGAGGTAACCAACTCCACTGCCACCCTACTGGCCATTCCTCCACCTTCCACTGCACCACTCCCACCAGCCAGATCGTCACACACCACCCTCTCGCTCCCACCAGACATAGTCAACCCCTCTAAGGATTTGGTCCTGGCCTTGGAGAACAACACACTCCCCAGGCTACCATCGTAGAAAGTTTCACACTTTAGTTCGGCTTTCAACTTGTGCCATGCTAGATAACTCTTTGGCCCCACCCTCTGGCTCCAGTATACCTTGCCGCTCTCCTGAATTTTGTCATCCACTCTACGCTTCACTTCCTTCTCCTCCCTCCCTAGCATCATCTCAGAGAGTGTGAAGCCCTCCAGCGTCCACACGGTCGAACAATGTCCGTCGGACAAACACTGTTACCAGTTAACAATGGAAAGCGGAAAGGCTCGCCGATGACGTCAGAAGCGAGCACCAAGAGGTGTACCGGACACTGCCCATGTTCGTAGTATCAGAATTTCGGACACTGGTGGGGTGGGAGAGAGGCTTGGAAGTATACGATACTGCCAGGCACACGAACAAAGTTATTTGATTACCGGATTTTCTAAGTCTGTTAGTTGATTAGTTATCACCTGCCCTGTCAACATGGCTTGTGCACCATGGTGATGATATAGCGCACTAGACGCTGGCAACAACCACCTGTCGCCGAAGTCCACTCTAACACTGACATAAATACCTGTGTATTGCCAACGGACATCAGCTTCAAACATTGTCTGCCGGTCTTTGCTTGGTGAACAGAGTAGAAACTGTGGTATACAACTTCATCTGGTACCACTGTTTGTTGCCATATCAACTTTCTTCGTTTCAACGATTATGACGTCATCCTGCTTCGCCTTATGATATGGTAACAGCGTTTGTCCGACGGACACTGTTCGACCGTGTGGACGCTCCCTTATCCCAGCGTATGCTAGACTTGCTCCACTTCGTCCCTTGTCCCGCCCACTCATATACCTTTCGAGCCCATCTATTCTCACTCATCTTTCTTAGCCTAACTTTGTACCCTTAAACTGCTTTACCTATTTTTTCCTCAAAGGTGCTCCAGCCTACTTCCCCTTGCACTGCATCTACCGCTGCATACCTATTGGCACCCAGAGCCAGCCTGCCTACTCTGTTCTGTACTGCCTCTAGCTCTAACTGCCTCTTGTTTTAATTTCATCATATGCTCCTTCCTTCTCCCCGGATTGTTAAGGTAATTATTTATATACTATAGGGTAGAGTTTATTTAAGTATTTTCTTTCATAAGTGTATTTTTTTTTTCGTAGCAACGGCTGGTAACACATTCACCTCATGATTTCCTCTTTCTTGATATCCTAACTCAATAGAAAGGGGAAAAATCGTCGTTACTCGAGATATTGGTGAGCTGATTATATTTGTCGTTGATTCAAGAAATATAGTACACAACAGGAATCGATAGGCTTTCTTTTCAGGCCGTGACTTTTGTTCGGATGCAGTGAAAATGACTGATATAAAAATATCCATGTGTACTGTGACAAGTAATAAAGTCACAAAGTAGATAAATGACGGACCACGCGGTAAGAAAGAAACGCATTCACATGAACAACAAGACAACAACAAGACAAACAACAAGACAAACGTATTTTTTTCTACTGATCATATATACATTCATCCACTACCTCCCCTAACTCCCACACCCATCCCACCTTCCCTAATTCCCCTCCGGGCCCCGCCTCGATAGACCCACTCGTGAGGAGCGGGAAAAAGAACAGCCCACTCCGCCCCTCCTGACTTACGGGGCTAAAGGGGCCGCTTTGTGGCGGGTGTACACGTGTTGGGTTATTTAACAGCCATGTATATACGTGTGGGGGTGTACGTTTGTTATTATTATGTGTGTGTGTGTGTGTGTGTGTGTGTGTGTGTGTGTATGGCTTTAGTGTGTGTGTGTGTGTGTGTGTGTGTGTATGGCTTTAGTGTGTGTGTGTGTGTGTGTGTGTGTGTGTGTGTGTGTGTGTGTAATTCACCACGGCCTGATTACGAGTTGGACTCGCTTTCGCCAGCAGGTACCCTCCCGACGAGAGCAAGTGATCATTATCGTCGATCTCTGGGTACTGCCAGGATCTCACACACCACATACCCGATCCGCTCAAGGGGGGACAGTAACCGATCCTACTCAACCGAAAGAATCCGGCCTGAGCGGGGTTCGAACCGCCGCCTGTTTGGCCGTTAAGCCTCGCAGCGCAGCGCTCTACCGATTAAGCCACCGGAGCGGTGTGTGTGTGTGTGTGTGTGTGTGTGTGGGTGTGGGTGTGGGTGTGTGTGTCCATCCTTAATAAGGAATCATTGGGTGGGGGTAAACGTGGGAGAGAGAGAGAGAGAGAGAGAGAGAAATAGGAGTGGGGAGATTCGGATCCGTGGGGGGAAAAGAGGGAGGCTGGACAGGTGAGCTAAAAAGGCTGCCCTTGGTCAGTTAGGCTTGCAATGAGAGTGTGTTGATGAATGGCCAATCAGCGCCGTCGCACAAAGTGAAATGTCTACAACTGCCAAATAAAGATTTATAGCCCGGAAACAAACAGGTTCGTATGCACACACACACACACACACACACACACACACACACACACACACACATACGCACACACACACACACACCTTCAGAGCGCCGTAAACCGACCGTTACAAACGTAGCGCTGTGCCCGCGATGGTGCGGATGATAAACAATGCCCAGTGACAGTCATACCCAAAGGGCCGCGGTGGAGATTAGCACCTCGCCGCTACCCCTCTAAGTGCCCCCTTCACACCACCCTCCCTCTCCCTTATGTCTCTAATTTTAGCTCTCCCAAACCACCCCCCACCCTCTCCCTCCCTCTAGTGTAGCCTATTTACTATTAGTTTCTTGTATTTTTAATTTGTATATTTTCAGCCTAACGGCTGCCTTACATTAATAAACCTATTATTATTATTATTATTATTATTATTATTATTATTATTATTATTATTATTACACACACACACACACACACACACACACACACACACACACACACACCCCTAACCTTTCCCAATATTATTTACATTGCCTGGTTCCTTCCAGTGGTCAGTTACCTTTTCTTACTTACTTTCTTTCTTTCTTTCTTTTGTGTTTTACTATTCTTTTTAAAATCCTTCTTTTTCGGCGGTGGTCATTAGGGGAGCCAGAGCATTCCCACCCCCACGGACGGAAAAATATATGATAATGAGAAGTTGACGATGTGATATAGACAGCATGGCATACAAAAGGGTGCCATCTGTGGAGGAGAGTTGGACCTAATGAGAGGACCAAGGTGGGAGTGCAGGAGCGGACTGTGGCACTGGCTGATAAACCTTAAGGCGGAGGTGAAGGAGGGGAGGGGAGGGA